>NW_025219987.1:1088578-1153903 GCF_014825855.1 Bombus pyrosoma
GGTACGCCGGCACGTCAAAGTGCTGCAACGCTTCCACTATCCTGGCCCAGGGGATGGCGTTGAACGCGTTCGTAACGTCCAAGGAGACGGCCAGCGCCACCCCTTCTCGACGGACCATGTCCTCCGCGATCGACCTCATCCTCTTCACCGCGTCCACCGTCGAGCGGCCTCGGCGAAATCCGTATTGGCTGTCGTGCCATCCGGGTGTCCGCCTCGACATGTGCGCCTCCAGACGGGCGGCAATCACCCACTCGAACAGCTTGCCCACCTCGTCCAGAAGGCATACCGGCCTGTACGCGGACGGCGAGTCCGGCGGCCGACCTTCCTTACGCAGTAGCACGAGTCTCGCCGTGCGCCACGTTCGCGGGTAGGCGCCCTCCTTCAGACATCTGGTAAACAGGTGCCGCAGACGGGGAGCCAAGGTGTCGATCGACTCCACCCAAGCTCGGCCTGGGATTCCGTCCGGACCCGGTGCCACGTCGCGGGAGGCCATCCTCTTCGCCGCCTCCAGCAACTCTTCCTCAGTCACTCCGAGATCCTCCGTCCATGTCGTGGAAGAGGGGGGGGGGGACTGATGACGACGTAGTTATCATCCCGCCTTGGGAACAGAGTCCCGATCACGTTCTCCAGCAGCACCGGATCCATGCTTTCGGTCAGCGGGGGGGCCGGAGGTCGCAACTTTTTCGTCACTATGCGATATGGCCTCCCCCACGGATCTGATTCGACCGATTCGATCAACTCGGCCCAGCACCGAGCTGTCGCGATCTTGATCTCCCGTTGCAGAGCCCGTCTCGTCTCTCGGTAGTCCTCGTAGCAGCGGGAGATCTCTTCCTCGTTTCGGGTCCGTCTGCGGCGACGCGCCCTCAGAAATCTACGTCGGGCTCGAACGCAGCTAGCTCGCAAGTCGGCGATCGCCGGTGTCCACCAGTAGACGCAGCGGTCGCTTCTACCGCCCGGCACGGAGCGCGGCATCGAGGCGTCGCACGCCGCTTTCATGTATTCCCAAAGCTCCTCCGCCTCCTCGTCGACACTGGTGATGGTGGTCGTCGTCGTCCGTGCGTCCCAGCTGCAGGCGGAAACGGTAACTGCCGCGCGCAACATCTCTTTGTCCCTCTCCTTCAGGCGCCACCTCGGTGTCGGTGGTGGCGGTGGCGGTCGGTGGGAACGGTTCGCGTCCCGTCGTCGATCGAGCTCCATCTCCATCATTATGTAGAGGTGGTCCGACAGAGTCTCCATCCTGTCGGCCACTCTCCAGCCGCGAATCCTCCGGTATAGCTCGGCGGTAGCCCAGGTGACGTCGACGACGGACGAACCTCTCCATGCCACGCAGGTGCTCGCCGTGCCTCTGTTCGCCAGTAGAAGGCCCAGACCCGCAGCCCATTCGGTTAGCATTCTGCCGCGGGTGTCCGTCCTTGCGTTGCCCCATTGCGACGAGTGAGCGTTGAAATCCCCGAGTACGATCACCTGGCGGAGAAAGCATCTTCTAACGCAATTGCCGGCCCTGTCCAGAAAGTCCTCAAACGCGGCCACGCCGCTGTTGGGCGAGATGTAAACGGCCACCACTGCTATTCGGTTCCACTCGACAGCGACATAGCCGTTGCCGCGATCCAGCAAGGCGCCGGGCGAGCTCACCGCCGGCGTCCACGCTACCGCCGTCAACCCGTCTAGATCCCCGATCCAGTTGGGGGCGTCGGGGACGCGGTACGGTTCGGCCACTACCGCTAGGGCGACCTGTTCTCTCGGATGGTCTGGAGAAGCAGGTCTTGCGCACTTCTAGCTCGTCCCACGTTGCATTGGAGTAGACGCTTGAAGCTACTCCGTCAACTCCGTGGCCTCCCCCCGGCCATCTCTCTCTACCGCTGCTGCTGTTGTTGTTGTTGCTGCTTTGGCGGCGGTGCCGCCTTGGTTCTCGTTGCCGGCGGCGGCGGCCTGTTGGCGAGCGGCTCGCCTTCTCTTGCTGTTGTTGTTGACTTTCGGCGGTGCGCACGCCGTCCCGCCCATCCTATGGCCCGCGGGTGCCCCGAGCGATTCGCACAGCGGGCACTTGGGCATCGAGGCGGTACAGCCTCTCGCGCGGTGTCCGTTTCCGCCGCACCTGTAGCACAGATGCCCTCGGTCCACCGTCGACGTGCAGGTTGCCCGCACGTGTCCCAGCTCCAGGCATTTGAAGCACTGCAAAGGCCTCTTCGGTATCGCGATCACCCTCGCGATGGACCAGCCCAGCGCCACCTTCCCTGCCTGGGCCAGTTTCCGGGCTCTTGATCTCAGCCACCGGACACTTGATCCAGGCCGATCCCAGGCCTCCTCTGGAAGCGCCGATCTCGCCGACGTACACCTCCATGCTGTCGCATCCTGCCGCCTTGGCCAGCGCTTCGCGCAGCTCATCCTTCTCCATGGATATGTCGATGTCGAGCAATCGGAGCTCGCCCTTGATCGTCGGAGCACCGACTCTCACCTTGGTCGGGTCCAACACCCCGGCCAGGCGCGTCGCCAACAGGGACGCCTTCTCCCTGTCCTTGTCTCCCGGGACGCGTATCACGATCGCGCCCGTCACCGCCTTCTTCATTGTCACGGCTTGCACGCCGATCTCACCGAGCGGGATCGTCCGCCTCGCCGTCGATACCACGTCCGCGTACGACATGTTGGCTCCCTCGGTCAGCGTCAGCGTCACCGCCGATGTTCGCGGTGTACGGGGGAGCGTGGCCGGTGTCGTCGGTCCCTTCCTGCTATTCGTCGCAGCGGCGGTGGCGACGGCGCTCGCTTTCGGCGCTCGCTTTCGGCGCTCGCTTTCGGCGCGCCTCTCGTCCTAGGTGCCGCTACGGGCGCCCGGTTCCTCGCCTCGCCTTCTCCTCCAGCGGGCTCCAGCCTCTTCTCGGCGATCCTCCTTCTTCGCCCGCTTCTGCTTCTCCTCCTCTCAACCACCCTCCACTCGCCACCCTCTTGTTCCCTGGGGGCGGCGGGGGGTTGACGCGCGCTGGGCGACGCGTGGCGGAATGATCCGCGTTCCGTCCTGCTTCGGGAGCGCTCTGTTGCTATCGCTGTTGTTGTTGTTGTTGTTGTTGTTGCTGCGGCAACAGGGTCCCGAATCTTCTCTCCATCATGTGTATTATGGTGGGTCCGAGTTCGTCCACCTTCCTCTCCAGAGCGTCTAGTCGCGCACTCTGGCTCGCGGCCTCGCAGGGAGCACGGTCAGCCTCGGAGCCGCCGCACCGCGGGCATTCGAAAGCTGACACGGCTTTCTTCGACAGTTCCCTGCGAAGAGCCGCGTTTTCCTCCTGTAGCGCGGACATTCCCGACTCCGCTAGCCTCGACGCCGCGCTGTTGCCCGCTGAAACCATCCTTCGCGGGGCTTCGTTCCTCCACGCGGCGTTTATGAACCTCGCTGCCTCCTTCAGGGCTTTGACGTACGTGCCCTTGAGGTTGGATGATGTCGCAACCCTCATAATTTCGTTCAAGTATCTGGTTACCTCGGCGCCGACGTCCGCGGCCGAGCTCGTCCTTATTTGAATCTCAACGTCCTCCGAGACGTCCAGGGTAGCTGCCGTCACCAGCTTCCTCTTCTTCGTCCCCCTGGACGCCGACGAGGCCAGCGACGAGCGGGACGCGAACGAGGCTACCGACTCGCTGCGATCCTCCTGCGATCCTCCTGCTGCCAGCGGTGACTCCGCGACGGCCACTGAGGCCGGAGCGAGAAAGACGCTGTCGGGCCGGTTCGCTATCCTCGGCGAGCTTCTCGTCGCCGTCAATCTCGGAGGCTCCGTATCCTCCTCCGTGATTGTCCTCCTTGTTCTTGCCTCGCCAGGCGCAGTAACACGTCCGGGGGCCTGGCGGTCCACCCCCGAACGGCCGTGGTCGTAAGATGACGACGCAGTGGGGCCCACTTGACTACCCACAACTACGCCGGTACTGGGGTATCTCTCCCCTGCACCGTAAACTTCCTTTTCCTTATTGTTCATATCCATGTTTGTTCAATATTTCAGCCAAGGTCATCGACAGAAGTAGCCGTCCTGGTGCCACTCACTCTTTCGCACTCTGCCCCGGACAAGGCCGGTAGAGGGTGACAGGGAGCCCCGCGAGAAGGTGAGGTGAGTGGTCTTGACAGGTATGGGCCCACCAACTTCTCCGAAGTTCCCCGCACCGGATCAGCGAACTGACGGGTGCCAGAGGCACCGACCAGCCGCCACCCGACTATAGAGGAACATCAGATACATCGGGGTTTCCCAGGGCGTGGTCCTACGCCCCGAGATGTCAGATCTACATCTAGCCATCTACTATTTCAACTAGCCTGTGCTCACGAGCGGAAGCTCGTGGCAAACACGTCCGCGCGCAACGACGTCTCGAATCGAACTGAACCGAACCCAACGTAATCCAACCTAACCCCAAACTTTGTTGCGCGAGGAGGGTAAAATGCATTACGTATACCCAGTGTTTGCAACAAGCTGCAATCGGCAGACAGACAAATCGCCCCTTTCTGTTCTGGTAATTCAATTTGTGTTAGAGTCCATGTTGGCCAGCAGTATTCCGACTGTTGGAGCCATGCAGGACCGTGCTGTCAAATGGTTGAGCGCAGAAACTCTTCGGGCGTTTGGCCGCGCGATATAAGATCCGCGGGATTGTCTTTGGTAGGAGCGTGGCGCTAATTGCGTATACTGGTTTTTTGTTTGGATTTCGGAGACTCTGTTAGCGACGAATGTGTGGTAATATATTGAGCCAGTGGAGGGCGATAGTGCAATCGGTCCAATAGACAGTTTCAGTAATTTTGCGTGGTCTGCTATATTGTCGACATCAGGGACGTAAGAAGGAGTGCTCCGCTCAACTCGAGCCGAGGAATGGTGTGGTACTTGAGCGGGGCGACTTTCGATTTTGCAGTTAGAAGGTGTGTCCAAACGCGGCCGTTGGAGTTAAGGGTTCGGAGATAAACATAGACTCCGTAAGCGTTCTTGCTGGCATCGCAGAAACTATGCATGCCAATTTCCGTTGCGAATTTAATTATTGCCTTGCGTTGGAATCTAATGTTGTTAAATAATGGTAATTGGGCGTGGTACCTGTCCCACCCTGTATGTAAATCGATCGGATTTGTGATTCATCTCAATCGATTTTCGACGACCATATTCGTTGTTGTTTCAAGCGATTTTGCCAGTTTTTCGGCAATGAAATTTATACTAAATAGCAGCGCTCGACAACGGATTGGTTGCTGTTTATCATTCAAAACGTTAATTTGCGCTGTGATGACTATATCATTGGATAATGATTCGGATGCTAATGGTCTGGTATGTTCGGACGTCAACGGAGTCGTCGATTGTCGGCGTCATTTGTTATGTGTTCGTCAGTCACTGGAGGATGGGCTTGGAGGCGAGACTGTTCGTGGTGTCTCCGATCTGTGTGTCTTTTGTGACGAGTGGGTGATGAATTGGGTGGCAAAGACGATGTTGTGGATCGACTGTTTGACGGAGAGGATTTTGGACTGGCCGTGCTGGAACGAGACCCTGACAGGTGTCTTGTCCTATACAATATCGTATAATGTCGTTCTCCGCATATACGACATGATCCGGCGAAACAATATCGCGTTGTGTACCCTCTCCCGAGGCAGTTGAGGCATAATGATGCTCTTTTGACCTCCTGAATGCATTCGCGAAGGGATTTGGTTTTGAAGGTGTCACATCTCCAAATGGGATGTGGTTCTTGGCAGGTGGGACATGTCGGCATAACCTGTGTCGCCGTAAATACATGCCCTCGTGGTGCGCGTTGAAGGACCAGATTGGTTCGTCTGGTGATTTTCTTGTTTGTTTGACTGTGGTGATTAATCTGGAGCTTCGTGCTAATCTCTCTAAGAAATTCAGTAAATGAAGGTACGGAGGGACTTCGTTATTAGAGAGCGTCATTTCCCATTGTTTTTGGATACTTAATGGTATTTTCGAAAGAATAAGGCTGTTAAGCATAGCACTGGTGTCGGAGTAGGATTCTCGTAATTTGTTCGATGGATATATATGTTGTTTAAATGTGTGGAATAAGCGCCTTACTTCCGTTGTAGATTCTTTGGTTAATTTTGGATAATCGATCATTGCCATGCAATGGCTGAAAGCTGTGTATCGAGGACATTCGAAACTCGCCTTGAGAACGGCTATAGCCTGACTGTAGTTTACATCACTGAGGGGTAGCGCGTTTAAACAATCCGCTGCTTCTCCTTGCAGGGCGGACTGCAGGTAATGGAATTTCTGTATGTCCATGAGACTGGGATTTTTATCTATTGTGGAAGAAAAGGTATCATAGAACGTGTTCCATTTCTCTAAGCTTCCGTTAAAGGAGGGGGGCCGAAGATCTGGTAACTTGATTCCTATCGGATTTGAAATTGCGGATGATGCACAGGTTAGAAGGTTCATAGATGTCGACGGCGATGCTGCTTGCGCGTTCCTTAGAAGATGTTGTAGCTTTATGTCTACCGCGACGTACTGATCCCTTATTTCAAAGGCGCGCGCTTGTTCCTCCTCGTCTAATACTTCTAACTCGAATTGGATGCCTTCGAATTGACTCGTAGCTTCGGTCAGCTGTTTCTCGTAGTTCGTTAACAAGGAATTTTGCTGTCAACCGGATTGTTCGTACTCGTCCAGTCGGTTCGATAAGTATGTGAATCGGCCGCTACAATAGCCTCGTCTCCGACGCAAGGAGATGAGTTTGTCTTCGCTTGTCATCATTGCAGCGGATAGAAGATTGTCAGTATAAGGAACAAGCCTACCTTGTTGTTGTGAAATGGACATTGGTCCGCATATCGGTTGCTGCTCGTTACTGTGCGGCATGAAGTCGCGTTGAATGGAAGGGTGACGATGGCGTTCCCTTCCGACGGCCGAATATTCCATGTCCTGCGAGCACCTGCGGCATTCGGAAGCCCTTCGCGGTCCCTCCAAGCCTCCCAATTTGGGAGGACCGATCTAACGGCCCGGTGGGCACAAATCTTTCCTTTTCTCCCAGGAGGAGAAAATGCATTACGCATACCCAATGCAATGCTTACATGGGTTATGTGGGACTCGGCAGGCTGTCATCGCTATACCCACTAAAATCCCTCCTCCTTCCAGGTCTGGTTCGTCGAGGTTCCAACCCGGGACAATCATTCGACAATACTTCGGATTGGTCTCTACACAACGTACCCTAAGCTTCTGCGTCTACTTCACGCCACTCTCCTTCTTCTTCTTCTTCTTCTTCTTCTTCTTCTTCTTCTTCTTCTTCTTCTTCTTCTCACCAATCCACTCCGTCTTTCGATTTCCCTCTCTTTGAGCTGCCGTGACTTCATCACTCTGGTACAAAAGACCGAGAATTTCAGCCACAAACGATCTTCCGCAGCCATCCTCGCGACAATGTCGTTCTCCACCTCCCACTCAACCCCCACCTCGGATTCGAGCGCAATCCTCTTCACCACCCATTTGGGGCACTTAAACGACGCGTGCTCGGCGTCATCGAGACCGTCCCCATAATCCCAGCAACTGGTATGGCTCTCTTTGCTGATCCTATGCCTATAGTAATAAAAAATACCATAGCCGGTAAGGATCTGCATCGCATAATGGTTGGATCTCCTCTTCCTCCTTGTGAAGATCAAGGGATTCCTGATTAACCTTCTTGTCCTATTACTAGGATTATGGAATGCCCATTCTATACCCCACCTGTCCTCAGTGGTAGCCGCCTTTCTCTGACATCTGCAAGGATTCTCCTCTAATTGAGCGTATTAACCCCTTAACCTATAACTACGGGCATAACCCGTAGTAGATGATCGGGCCAAGTATAGATATTAGCGGCGGCGCCCTCCTAAAGTTATAAATATTTGTGGAATGTTTGATAAGTAATTACAACCTGATGCAATAATTGTGGCAAATGCAACTACTACAAAAAGTTTGTTTATACAAAAATCACTAATACAAAGTTAATAATCTGCAATGGTATGATACAATTCGGTACATTCTGGTAGATGTAAGGGAACTTTGCACATCTCACACTGCCACGTTGTTTCTCTAGGTTTTTTATATCTTTTGGCAAACTCTACAAGGTTTTGACGGTTTTAATTTTCATGCTGTTGAGTCAATGTGTTTTGGAAAAAGAGCCCAATGCTTCGCGTACAGTCTCGATGGCATATCCCTGGATGATAATTATCCTTGTTCTCTATAATTCGGTTTTGACATATTCTCCAATAGTGATTCGGCTATGCTGATCATATAGTCAACGTAACATTGTTTCTTCCCGTTATTTATTTTGTTGCATAAAATGTATGAATTAAAAAGACCAATATCGAACAGATAAAAAAAAATTTTTCTATATCCCTTCGTGTATTTCCTCATTACTGAAAAACATGCTAATATGTGGCCTTGGAGATCAATTCCATTCATTCCCTTGTTGTACTCTGTAATACAATTTGGTTTTGGAGTACGATTGGATCCTTGTGCAGTTATTTCGACTGTTTCATGCTTTGCCGTCATAATATAAACATCTCCCTTGTCTTCTCATTTTATAGCGAGTATTCGGTTGCAGCTTCTTATTGCGTATCCCCCCCCCCTTTTTAATTTTACATTACACAAATATTTTGTCATATGCTTCATATTTCCACGTACTGTGCCAATTACATTTGTTTTATAATTAAACGATAATGTCATAAACAATTTTGGGAAAGAATACCAGTTATCTATGTATAAACTGTGACCCCTGTGCAACACTGACTCAGAAAGCTCTTCCACAACACTTTCCGAAGCGCTATCATCACGGTTTATTTTATCGTGGCCTGTATATATTTTAAATTCATAGAAATAGCCTGAATCGGACCGGCACAATTTATAAAATTTAACGCCAAATCTTGCCCTTTTTTATGGGTTAAATTGCCTATAACATAGGCGTCCCTTGAACTTCATGATTCATCAATAGCAATGTCTTCTTTCATTATATATATTTCTTTAAATTTTTTATTCGAAAAATTGATCACAGGTTTCATCTTGCTCAATTTATCTGTATTGGCAACCAGATTATTGTTTGCGAAATGCAAAAACCTTGTAATTTGCAGATATCTTTTCAAAGGAATTGATTTTCTAAATATCGGCGTTTCGATCAATTCATTTGTATTCTTGGTTTTTTTACCAATGCCATTATTATGGACAATGCGAAATATCTTTTAATTTCGTTAGAATCTACAGGAAACCAAGTGTCGTCGATTTCTCGTGTTCTACGTGGATTCGCTCGTATTTGATCTACATACCGGTTAGTTGCGGTTACAATATTTTCTCAGAATGTCAGCAAATATTAGATTAAATATATCTAACTCTCTTCTACTTCCTCCTAATTGGCGTAAAGATTTTTGGACCATTTCGTATTTCTTTCTAAAGCCAGGGCTCTTGTAGTTGATCGTCCTCAGAAGTTTCATCAATAACTAACCGTAATATTTACGATTGACCCGATCATCGTACTGCACAAGTCGTGCGAATGGCTCGAAGGCTGCGCGAGCTTGTTTACGTTTTCGGCGCAAAATTCTCACCAATCCTCTCTTCCGACATAGCTCCTAAATCCCTATTGTTCCCTGTGGAACATTAGTTCCATTCCTAACGAAGGACTACAACCCCGTCATCCTAATCGGCATCAACTCGTTCCTTCTCAGCATATCCAGCAGATATGTCCCCCTAGGCTCTGTCCTCCTACCACCTCAGGTCGTAGATTTCGCGTTAAAATCGCCGGCCACTAACAGCGTCGGAGCGCCGACAAGGCTTGCGCGAACCCCTTAAGCTCACTCATCGTGAACATTATCTCCTCTCCCTCGACCTCACTATTCTGAGCGTCGATACCCTCCCTCGTGCTATCCATTGCTTCACTGCCCGCAGGCAAGGATTTACCATATCTAGCGCGAGTACTTCTTTCAACCACTCCCCCTCGCCAACCGTGACCTTGCTTGCTTGTTGTGGTGGCGATGAAGCGACTCCAGGCCGCCTGACTGCCATCCTCCTCCATCTCGTTATCCTACACGGGTGGGAATTTTTCTTTCTCTTCCTTTCTGTTCGCTCCTTTGAGAGCATAACTCGCTCGCAGAAGAGGCAGACAGCCTCATATTCCTGTGGCCCGCTCAGCATCGCTGCTATGATCGCGGAAGGGGTCAGCCTCTCGCCTATGACGTGCCGCAGGGTGTAGCGGGGCAGCTCCCACGCCGGACAGACCTCCAGCGCATGCTACGCCGCGGACTTCCCCGCAGTGGTGACAGATGTCCGTCGTCTCCCGCCTGATTTTCCTCAGGTACTCCACGAAGACGCTATGTCCCGTGAATATCTGGGTCATTCTATAGGTGAGAGGGAGGCCGCGGCAGTTTCTCCATGTCCCCCAATTTGGGAGAACTGCAGCCGCGCCTCGGTGTTCGCCTGCTTCACGGATCAGCTGGGATCGCCACTGGTCCCATGCGTCCTCGTCGGCGGTTCCTAGGTCGTCTGGGGCCACCTGCTTGGTCGAGTCCCCTCCCAGGCCCTACAGTCTCCTTTGCTCGTACCTCTTCTTGAGCACCAACGCCAGGAACTCCTACGGCGGAGACGCGGCCAGAACGGTCGCCGGATCGTGCGACACCGTTTGGTATCCCCTGACGATTTTGATGGCAGTTACTCTGCGCAGCATCCTGAGAAGCAGGATGCTGCGGCGACTCGCCATCAAATCGTCCGCCCATACCGGGACCCCGTACATCACCCGGGACCGAATGACGCCCTCGTATAGTCGGCGCATCGTGACTCCCGCCTCGCCGATATTCGGCAGCAGGCTGCACAAGGCGTTGGCAGGCCGCCGTCGTCTTCGGGATCAGGGAGTCGAAGTGCGGCTCGAACGTCCACTGACTGTCGATGTCGAGATCCAGGTATCGCATTCGCGATCCCACCCCGACGGTTTCTCCCTCCATGCTTACGCTCAGTCCGGGCAGGGGAGCCCCTCGCCTGTTGTTGTCGTAGAACTAGATGGCCTTCGACTTCACAGGGGAGATCCTTAGACCCAATCCGCGCATCGCACGTATCGCGCAGGCCGTTGCGATTTCGCCAATGCGCAACGTCTCGTGCCACCCGCGACCTCCGACCAGAAGCAAACTGTCGTCAGCGTAACACACCATGGCCGCGTCCGGAGGCAGCGGGCAGCGCTGTATCTCGTCGTACGCGATGATCCACAGGATCGGCCCCAACACCGAGCCCTGCGGTACTCCGCACTCGACGGGCCGCCTTTCCTCCCCTTCCCTGCTGGTGTAGCATACCTACCTTTCGTCGAGGTAGGCGCGGATCAGCCGAACGAACGCCACTATTTTGTCTCATGGTATGGAGTTGAACGCGTTGACGATGTCCGGAGACACCGCCAACGCCACGCAGCCGCGGGAAATCATGTCCTCAGTGTGTGCCCGCGCGCGCCTGATCGCGTCGATCGTCGAGCGCCCCTTCCGGAAGCCGTACTGGCTTTCGTGTCAACTCGACACTCGCCCTGACATGTGTCGTTCCAGTCGGGCGGCGACGACTCTCTCGAGGAGCTTACCGACAACGTCCAACAAGCATATCGACCGGTACACCGACGACGAATTCATCGGTCTGCCCTCTTTATGAAGCTGAGCCAGCCTCGCTGTCCGCCATGCACGACTCCCTCTCTCAGACATTTTGTGTAGAGGCGCCGAAGTTTGACAGCCATGACCCCCATTATTTGCCCCCAGATCCGGCCCGGGGTTCCGTCCGAGCCCGATGCCACATCGCGGGAGGCTATTCTTCTCGTCGCCTCCCACAGTTCTTCCTCCGTGACTTCACAGTCATCTGTCCACTCCCCCGTCCAGGTTGTGTCCCGCATCTGTTCTGCCGCACTGTACTCTTGCGACGGGAAGAGCGTCCCAACGATCTGCAGCAGCAGCGCCGGTTCCATCTCCGTCGTTGCCAGAGGTCCCTTCGCGCGAAGTTCTCGCGTCACCGTCCCGTATGGCCTTCCCCATAGGTCAGACTCTACTGCTTCGACCAGTTCCGACCAGGCACGGTTCTTCGCAATCTTAATTTTCTTTTGTACCGAGCGCTGTAGCACGCGGTACGCTTGGTAGCGCAGGTAGGCTTCTTCCTCGTCGCGTCATCGCCAGCGGCGGGCCCTCAGGTACCGTCTTCGGGCCCGGACGCATCTCGCCCTCAGCTCCGCGATGTCGGGCGTCCACCAGTACACGGCTCTGCTTCGCCCGATGCTCAGCGTTGTTCGCGGTATGGACGTGTCGCATATTGCCGTCATGACTCGGCAGAGGGTCTCGGTCTTTTCCTCCACGCTTGTTTCCGTCTGCGTCGTCGAGGCCTCCCAGTGCCAGGCAGCCACTATCGCAGCCACTCGAAGAGGACTCGCAGCCACCTTGGTGGTGGGCGCGCGCGTCCTCTTCTCAGTAGGTCGTGGCCATTACCCGCGGTTACCGTTCCAGGTCCAGGTGTACGTTTCACCTCCATGAATACGTAGAAGTGGTCCGAGAGTGTCTCGACCCCGTTGGCTACTGTTCAGCTTGAAATCCGCCTAAATGTTGCAAGAGAAGCCCATGTGATGTCAACGACAGACCGAATCGGCAAACTCGCGGGCACCAAAGGCGCCGACCAGCCACCACCCAGCTATAGGGGAATATCAGATTCATCGGGGTTTCCCAGGGCGTGGTCCTACGCCCTGAGGACCCATACCTGCCTTGTGCTCCCCCCGCCCTTTCACCTGGGGTTGTTTCATCTCTTTCTCAGAAACCTCGCCCCTAATAGCCCTATCGGCTTCACTAGTTGAACCGCTACCAAACTCTCCTCCGGAGGAGGGACCACGTTCTCTCTTGCTAGCACTTATGTTGCCACCACTGAAGCATGCCTCCGCATATGAAGCGACAATCTGTCTAGGCTTCTTTCTGCTGATTTGACTCTTTCCTTTTTATCATTTTCATATCCGTCGGGACCTCGGTCTACGTCCGTACGTCACACCGCTGCTCTCCTGCCACTTCCACTACGATCCGCGTCTCAGTTTGCAACCCAACGTCTCTCTGGTCCTTTATTCCAACACTTACTACTGCCTCCTCCGTCTGCACCCCAATGTCATAGCAAACCGATGCTTCATTCTTCTCCTCCCTCGGAGAGACATGCGTCGCTACATGCGTTCTACAAGTGTTGATATCACAACCATGTGTCGCTAACCAAGTATGCAGCAACTCAAGTTTTCTTAAATTTAGCTTCATTCCCTTCGTAGATTTCGCGTCTAACTTAACAACACGCCGAAATTTTCTAATATTCGCCTTTAACTCGCGGCTGATAAGCTCCACTAGTATCGCTATATCGCTACTAGTCAACACCGTCTACCAGATCTCCGTCCCCCTCCCAACTGGTATTCTGAATCTCGTCCAAGTCGTCTTCCTTATCATTTCTTACAATTGACGTATCGTAGTCACACATTAATTTAGTAATCGCTTCCCTTCTTAGCTCATCGGAGATATCAAGACCATCACTAAATCTTTCGTCCACAAACGAATCTGCCGACATTTCCAAATCTATCAAATCCTCTTGTGGTATGGTGGACTTTCTTCCAACGCCTGTCCTTAAGCGACTTAGTCTTAGTTTAGCACCCTCATTATCACTCGCAGAATGGGATTGTTCGCCGGTCACTCGCACAGAAGAGAGAGAGAGAGGTGGCCCTGAAACCGACCCTCTTCCCCTCGCTTGTCCAGTCGCTAAATGACCGTCGGGTCGAGCCTGGAACGCCACTCGAAACACCGACGGGGCCTGGAAGCTCCGAAACCCCCCGCGCCGTAATTTTTTCCCCTTTCATGAACTTAGCCACACTATATAAAAAATATCGCATAGTCCAAGGACATAGTCAATTTGTCATTCAACCGCCAGATCCATCCAAGCAAAGCCAGTCGTAGTTCATAACAAGCCAGTCGTCATAATAAACAAACATCATAATGTAGTATCATGGATGAGGGGCCTGGGAGATGTCGTGTGAATTATAAACGAGCGGTTGCTGAGCATGTATATAGTGAGGCTAAGACAAAAGACAAGGAGTTGCTAGGGGAAAAAGGACAAATTAATAACAGTACGAGTTGAGATATCAAAGAGTGCGGATTGCGTTGATGAGAGCGAATCGTTGATTAGTTACTTAGTTGTGCTGATTATTATACGTTTACTGTTATTAGTTTATGTTTAACGAACATTATTTTCTGTTCAATTAACACCTGTTCAATCTACTTATCATTAATAAACTAATTATAGTAGTCACGATACTACAATAATACAAATTAAATTTTTTTATTATTTAAACTATTAATTATAACTAAACCCTATGTATTATACATTATGTCTTATGCATTATATATTATATATGTCGAAAATGAAAGGACACCGAAGCCTTTCCTTTGGAATTTTAGGAAAATCCTCTAATACTTTAGCCTAGATTCTATCATAGTCGTAATTAAGCAATTATTGTCATTCAATTTGATTGTATTTGTTCAGGATTTGTGATAGTCAGATTGAGCTCGAGGTGACACAACTGGTCGTCGAACGTAGCCACGGTCACGGGATGGACGTTTTGCCTGACGGAGGTGTGGAGTGGTTGTATGGTTCTCCCTAGAAATATAGTTGCAGCGACATACGGCCTCGAGAACAAATCTAGCCACGTGTGATTTTGCGTCGGAGGTGTCAATATAATGGGACACACGTTGTATTAATAATCAAACTCCAGGCAGAAACTGCCTAGCAACGGTGATTGGAACTTTCTCCATGCTTCTAACGAATATATAACAAACGAACGCAATCGTAAAGGGAGGAAAATTCTCATCAGTCCATTATTCGTGCGATCGCCTTGGAAAGTTACATATCGAGCAGTATATACCGAGCGTCCCAGCAAGCGTATTTTGTGCTTCAAAGTATTCTACGTTTAGTAAAGAGTTATCCTGTTGACCGTGGATTCGTTATTGAACCCAAGAATATTGTCAATAGCATCTCGCGTGTCTAAACACCACGGTTATTCGTCAAACTTTGTAAAAAGTCATATTTATACCTGTAAATATAATCTCTGTTGTACAAAACGATGGCTAATTCAAATGAAGAATTGTTACGCGTCTTCAATTCTAACGATAACCCGGCATATATTATATATACATGAAAGCTTCACATAAATATATAAAAACTTAATATAGATAATATAAATGTAAAAGAATTAATAAGTAACGAATATGTAATTAACATAAAGTAAAAATTATTTAACATAAAAAAACAACGATGGAATAAAAACAATGTATATGCAACAAATAACTACTACTATTACTAATAATACAATTACTATTTAGAAATAATAACATGGATAGCTTTTCTGCTTTTTCTATCGGTTTGATTTTTCATTCAAAATTAACCCTGATTTTAAGAGTATGCTTTTACGTGGTACTCAGGTAGCTACTATGCGAAATAATTGTTCCACTAATTTTTGTTGGCAATTGGAATTGATGCTCTTTCTGTCAAATTAATGGCTCCTAATTATACTATAAAACTTCGCCCTTAAATATTGCTCTCTTTCCATTAATTCTCCACTATTTTATGAATAAGTCTAAATGATTTTTCGTCCTTACGGTTTTTTTGCTGTTATTGTTCTTGGTAGTTATAACGTAATTCTCTGTTGAGTTGACGCTATTGATGAATTTGCAGTGTCTCAAACAGAATATTACTTAGGCCAGGTTGGAAGATTTGCGGGTCATTATAACTACAATCTGTAATAACTGTTACTGAAAGAAGTGGAAACATGGAAAAATATATTTTACGATCAATAGATACATGAAAGAGTATGCGCACAAGAAGATATTCAAATTTAAGCTAATTAAAGTAACAATATGTGCAAACCAAATATTTTCGTTATATTTTCACATTTTTTATTTTATCTTTTATCTATTTATCTATTTATTATACCATGCTAGTGAAAGGATGAACTGCACCCAAATGTTTTTCTTTTTTAAATTAAAGGTAGTTGTCTCATATGCTGACCTTTTTTTGCATACTTCGCAAGTAGCGTACCCAGTATAGCTGGTATAAAGAAAGTTCACACATCACTTCCTCCCAATGTTTTGGTTTGAATAGACATTTAACATTAGATCTTGCCTCTAAAATGACGCAAATAAATCTGAGCACAAGGAAAACATGTTCAATCTTTAACAGTGATCGCATTTTGCGAGTGGAATCGAGAATGCATCTCATGTCTTTATTTTACGTAGTTTACATTATCTGAAGTGGCATTAACTCGCTCTAGACTGCTTAAAAGGATAGATCCTCATTGATACTCTTCCGATTTTCAGTTATTTGCATCATCCTATTTTAGCATTCTATTTTATATAAGTATACAGGATGTCTTAGCTTTTTAGGGGAGGGGAGCGGTATCAACGATGTTGTTATACATATTATATACGAGTGAAAATAAAAAAAATATGTTATATAAACATCGGCGTAGAAAAATATTACAGCTTTAGTAAAAGACTATAACGAACGTTTGAAATAGCAACGGGCTGGTTTTCGTTCGATAATGGGATACATTGGCGATATGTATCTAATCTATTTATTCAAATTGCCTTTATACATCTAGACTGTAATAATGTGACCCGTAATAATTTTAATAAAGCTTAAAATTAGTAAGGTGCACGATTTCGTATTAACATGGTGCGGGAATTGAAATATGAAAGCGAAAATATGTCGATATTCATTTTATTTACTGTTTAACAAATTGAAACTGAACTAGTATACTGTACGGGAATATCGAGGAAAATTTTCCAACGGAAGAGTACAGCATCATTTTGTGTTTAGAATAGATCATGAAAAACGTCTCAAAGCTGATCATTTCAGCGTATAAAATAACAGCAAGCACTGTGTGTACATACGCGCAATGGAAATCAAAATCGAAGAATTTTACGAGCTATTAAACTGATAATTCGTAATGCATTCATTGCAATTAAAGAGAAGAAGCAAGAAAGAACTCGCAATGTAATGCATTCATTTCATAGACGACAATCTTAAAACGAAGTCTTGGATCCTGCCACCGTAAGGTGCCTCCAGATGGAGCATGTAAAATATATCATGTATCACAGTCACCTGTGCTGTACGAATAGGGACGGCTCACAACGAGGTAGAGACGGCATTTTCAAAGACACGGGACTTTGGCTCTCATGTTGGCTCTCTCCACAGCAAGAAAGAAAGATGGCTTTGTACACTCCATGGAGTCGATTACATAAGTTCCAAACGTCTACATAAGCAGGACGTAATCTAAGGCGCTATCCATTGGCGCTGCCGTTCGGTTCTAGTTGGTGTCGAGTGCCGCTACATTACAATTCCGGTGGCAAAGAACACGAGCGTGCAGACTGTCTGGATACGTTGAAAGGTCCCAAATGCATTAAGTGTACAGAATACCGACACATTGCATCGAAGTGCAACAACTTAGACAAAGAGGTTTGTAATGTGCAGCTGTTATTATGGACGAAATGCTGTAAAGACGTGAAAATCGATAGATACCGAGAGTAAATTAACTTTTATGCAAACGGATCAACATGCAAGAATTGGGGCACCCAAATTAGGTGAGAAAATTATCGAGTTTTACGGAGTCGGATCCGGGAAAAATTATACGCTCGAAGAATTTTCGACGAATGTTTTGATAGACGGTGAGTCATACGATATAATGGCACATGTAATTCCGAATACTTTGATGCGATATCCGTTTTTAATTGCTATGGACTTTCTGAGTACCGCTGAGACAAGCATGGAGGGGGGAAACATCTCCATTCGTAAAACAGAGAGATGTAGATTTATCCCATATCACGAATATACAATATAAGTAGGCAATAGAGAATCTGGTTCGAAGTTATAAGCCGCAGAAAACGCTCGAGGCAAGGGTTGAAATGAATCTAATATTACAAGATGATCTTCCCGTTTATGAAAGAACACGAAGGTTATCCCCGCAAGATAAAGTCGAAGTCAACGGTCAGATCAAAATGTGGTTGAGAAACGGAATAATACGCCAGTCACAATGCCGACTCTGCAAGCCCGATCGTTTTGGTAAAAAAAAAGATGGTTCAACTAGAATTTGCGTCGATTATAGGCGACTGAATCGAAAAGTAGTGAAAGACAGATACCCGCTGCCTTTGATCCAGGACCAATTAGATTTGTTACAGCGCTCGAAACTATTCAGTACGTTGTACCTCAAGAACGGATTCTTTCATGTTTCTGTCGGAGGAAGTAGCAGGAAATATACAGCATTTATAGTTCCCACAGTATGAATTTCTCATAATGCCGTTCGGATTACGCAATTCACTAGCTGTTTCTCAAAAATTCATAAACGCAGTTTTCAAAGGATTGATCGTGACAGGGGTTGTGCTGACATACATGGATGATTTGATTGTGCCGTCGATTGATCTTTCGAGTGGCGTGAAAAATCTAAAATCGGTGTTGCGTGTCGCTAGCGAACACGGACTATCCGTGAATTGGAGTAAGTGTCAATTCTTACAGACAAGAGTAGAATATCTGGGTCACATTATTGAAAGCGGTAACATTCAGCCATCGGAGTACAAGACCAAGGCTGCCGCTAGAGATGTTCAAAGTTTCCTTAGCCTAACGGGATATTTTAGAAAGTTTGTGCCCCGATATTCTATTATTGCAAGACCGTTGTCAGATTTACTGAAAAAGAATGTTCCAGTTTAAATTCGAGTTGTGTAAGCAAGAAGCATTCGAAAGATTAAAAATATCGTTAAACGAAATACCAGTCCTAAAATTGTATTGCACGGAAGCGGAGACTTAGTTGCATACGGATGCATGTAGCGTGGGATATGGTGCGATTTTGTTACAACGTGACAACGAAGGCAATGCTTTTCACCCCGTATATTATTCGAGCGAAAAGACATTGCCAGCTGAGGAGAAATACATCAACTATGAACTTGAAGCTTTAACTATCGTGAAAGCGTGAAAGAAATTCCGCGTTTACCTGCTTAAACGGTATTCCGTTTAAGATCGTCACAGACTGTCAGGCGTTCGTATTGATGATGCGGAAAAAAGATTTATGCGTGCCTGTTGCGAGGTGGGAGATTCTTTTAGATTCTGCGGAGGTGAGTTTCGGAAATTCGAGAAGAATTATCTCCGATCGCGGGACGGCATTTACAGCCGTTGCCTTTAAGGATTATTGCAATGAGGAAGGTATACAGCACGTCTGGGCTACAACTAGAATTCCTAGGGCAAACGGTCAAGTGGAAAGAGTGAACCGGACGCTTATTCTACTACTGACGAAGTTGCCTGCGCCAACACCAGACAAGTGGTTCAAACACGTAGAGACAGCGCAGAGGTATTTGAACGCAACCTCCGGCAGAATTACAAATGTTACTCCGTTCCAACTGTTGTTTGGAACGTGGATGAAAAAGCGTGACGATCCGCAGATCAGGCAGCTGATCGAAGACGAGTGAGCTGTGATGTTCCAGGAGGAGCGAGATAAGCTACGCATAGAGGCAAAGAAACGGATCGAGGAAATTCAAGCTAAAAACAGACGGGCGTTTAACAAGAGGCGTAAAGAGGCAAAAACGTACAAGACAGGAGATTTAGTGGCGATCGAGAGGGCGCAGGGTGGTCCCGGGCTGAAGTTGCAGTTGAAGTTCCTTGGGCCGTACCGCATGATGAAAGTCTTGCGCAATTACCGCTACACAGTACAACGAGAGGGTGAACATGAAGTTAGCGATGAGAGTGAAATTAGTGATGATGAGCACATCTGAGGGCAGATGTGATTGTCAGGTATGGTCGAATGTAGTATCATAAACGATTGGCGAAGGGGGGGTGTTGTGCGCATTGTAAACAAGCGGTTGCTGAGGTGTGAATTATAAACAAGCGGTTGCTGAGGTGCGAATCATAAACAAGCGGTTGCTGAGCATGTGCGTAGTGGGGCTAAGACAAAAGACAAGAGATTGCTAGGGGACGATATACGAATTGACAGCAGTATGAGTTGAGAAGTCAGAGAGTGCAGATTGCGTTGTCGAGGTACAGTTAAGAGACAGTTGAATTTGCGTTGAGGAGAATTGTTAATTAATTATCTAGTTGTTTTAATTATTATACGTTTGCTGCAATTAATTCATGTTTAACAACCATTGTTTTCTGTTTAATTAACATCTGCTTAATCCATTTACCATTAATAAACTAATCATAATAATTTACGATACTACAATATGGACATTTGATAATTAAAAAAAACAAGTTTAGGGTGCAGAGTAGGGACTCCAGTACCAGTGTAATCCCGGATGGAAAAGCGGGTCCCGCTGCGTCGTCATATTATCCCTTCTGGGGACCATTCACACCATTTCTGGGTGCCATTTCCGTAGAGACTGAAGTGAAGGGCGACTTCTAGTCCTCGGTAAAAGAATGGAGAAGGATACCCAAGAAAAGGTATCCAATGTCAATAGCGCTATAATTGTCCGAATAGCTACCGACATTGGCGCTGAGATTATGCGGGAGATGGAGGAGGTGCAGCTGTCACCCCCTCTAAAAGCCTGAAGGCAACCTATGTTCATAGGCTCAGGTAGCCATCCCATAAATTACGACCGGAGAGAGTACACACGCTTCTGCGTGAAACGATGCATATCCTCGAAAATGAGGTTAGTCTCTTCCAGGCGATGGTGGCGAGTCCAACCTTAGGGCGGCTTCAAGAGGTGAGTATTTATTCCGCGATTTTATTTGGCGAGTTATATTTTGTATTAACGACTCTCGTATACGGTTGTATATTAAATTATTATTTTAAATATATTCGACGGTTTCAATCTCGTTCTATAAACCTCACGAAATTATCCTCCACAGATTTCAATCGTAAAACGATGTAGCGAGAAACTTTTGCACCTAACAATATATATATATATATATATGTCGGAGATGTAGAGACATCGAGCATTTCTTTTGGAATACTTGGGCTCGAGGTGACGTTACTGGTCGCTGAACGTAGCCACGGTCAGGGGATGAACGTTTAACTTGGCAGAAGAAGTTCCGATATTGAGGGACACGCTGTATTAACGGACAAGCCCCGGCCAGGAGCAATGTCGGCTCTATGCAGGACTGCCTAGCAACGGCGTCTGGAATTTTGTTGATATTTCTAATCAATATGTAATTGACAAATGAGATCCAGGCAGTCTTTTATTGAGATCTCCTTGGAGAGTTTACGGATAACGGGGAGTCAGTCTAGAAGATACCAAGCGATACAGCTAACGTAATTTGCGATACAGAGAAAATACAAACTATTGTACAAAGAGTTTCCCGTTGACCGTGGATTTGTTTGAACCCAAGAATATTGTTAAAAACGTTCGTTAAACTAATTTGTTGTTAAATCTTGTAAAAGTTATATCTGTTCGTGTTAAACAATTTAAGTGTAATATAATTTAGTTAAGTTAAACAATGGTAAATCCAAATGAAGAATTAATACGCGCCCACAATTCAAATGATGATTCAACACGAAACTCTAACAATAATTCGACATATATATAAATGAGAAACAAATTAGCAACACTGCGGCTTAAGGACTTACTTCGGGTTAAACACAGATTCAAGAATTGCCCAAGAATAGTTGATTCAAGAATCGCCCAAAATTTAATGAGCTAGAGAGGAGCAGAGTTCAGTTTTAAGTTTTGCTGTGTCTGCCATTTAAGGTCTATCTACGGAGTTCCTCGGATGCTCAGCCTATATAGGTGCAATCTGATTAATTGATAAAACAAATTCTAGGATATCAATTATTCTACATATTCAAAAGCCTTTCATAATATTATAAACTTTTGTGTTTTAACTTCCATCATTATAGTATATAGTATTATGATTAAAATGTTTGTCATTTTAGCTGTTGTATTAATATTATTATATTTATTGTATAAATATCGTCATTTGATATTTCTGCTCTTTGATAAATCTCTTTAAAGATCATAACCTGTAAATTTCTGTGCGCCACACGATCGCTATCCACTCTCGATCTTACGAGACGCCATTTGTGTACAGCGTTCGTCTAGAGACCAGTGCCCACTGGCCGAACAGTGGAGTTCGTAAACTGCCCCTCAATTGGTTCTCGAATAGAACTCCTTTGCTTGCTACTACTTCAGAAACAGCTTCAAGGACTGTTCACAATGTAAGGTTTCAGAGGACAACCTCTCTAACGGATACTTCCATTGTGAACCTTTGTTCGTGAATAGAATAGAATTGGTTCCAAATAGAGGACATAAAAATTTGGCCGTGCAGGCCATAAACCGTAATTCCTCCCATATATCCAATGATTGTTCGCAAACTATTCAGCAGCGTGAGCTCGGTGACCGAACTTTCCCTGAACACATTTGATAAACAGCACATTTCAACAACTGTAACTTCAGTAACAATAACAAAACTAAAAATATGTATACATTAAGATACGTATTAATTATTACACATTATATATTAATATATAACATATAATATATTAATATAATAATATTTATGCGTTAGTTAACGCATAAAAGTCCCTATATAAAAGGGGTTTAAGAAATATTTCAACTTTAATTTGTCAAATTTATTGTGTGATAGATACGAAAAATTGAATGGTGCAGGCGGAGTACATTTTTGACGAAGCCGAATTCTTTTTACATTCTTATTTTCCAAGATATAAATTAAATAAAATAAATTCGATATATGTATTTAAAAGACATTTTATGTATATATTAAAAAATAAGACGTTTATTTCTAAAGTAATAAAAACTGATTCTTCCGGAGATAAGACTCATAATGGTGGCCGTTTAGTTATATTTTTCATACATGCATCTCTTCTTTCCCGTTCCTTAATGACGTTCCGTAATAAATAAAAAGCCCGAATGATCACCTTTTGACATCATTCAACTAATACTGAATTACCAAGTTAAAAAAAATATAATTTTTTCACATTTCTTATTATATCATTATGATACGACTTTAGTAGGATTATTTAGATTCGTACGATAAAATTCGTGAGGTCTGAGAACTAGAACTACCAGTATTCGCGAGCAAAGGTCATAAAAGATTGCCGAAATGCTCAAGAACTCGTTCACACATAGTACCCTTGAACACATGTCCAGCCTTTGGGGACCGACGTTACCAATAACAGACACAATAATCTGTATGGATGTTACGCTACGTTCCAGGTAATCCAGAACAATAGAGGTCTATATAAACAAGACCGATGAAGATTGAATCCACAATAAAACCAAATATAAAGCTCGGGTGTTTCTCGCTCGGACATTCCATTATCGCTTGTTCGCTATCGTAACAGTTCGTCTGCGTTGTTCGTTCGAAGGTTAACAAATCTTGAATAAGCGCTAGACTAGTGAAATTAGTCGTGATGCCTTTACAATTTCATCATCAATCAATTCATCAATTACAATTTATCATTTTGCAATCCGTAGGGAAGAGATAACGTGCTCGATATTCTAGTTTATAACTGTAGATAAATAAAACGTATATATTTTCTATATATCTTCTATATTGCACACCTCATTAAACATATAGAAAATCGCTAGCAGAACATAGATTATGAGAATATATTTAATTCATAAATACATTGTGAAAATTATAGAGAAAAATATAAATAGAATATAAGCCGGAGGTAACAAAATTACATAAAACGTTATTCAATATGTGTCGTAGAACGAATATATTATTCGTTATTTATAATATTTCATGTTTTATTTTCCTTGTAAGATATTTATCATTATATTATATTACATACTTAGTTTTCGAATATTTTTCTGCTAAATTATATTATTTTCCCAGAACTTCATAATTGAATTTAATCTTACTTCTTGAAATGATTGACTTCCTTTTGTGAAAACACTCCTGACTAAATCTATCCGAGCACTTTCCGTAATACTCAGATCTGATAAATGTGCGAAACAATTTAGGGTTTGAATATTTTCAGAAACATAATATTTTCAGTAAATTTAACTGTATCGAACATTATTACGTTAAAAGAATCTCTCCGTTCAATGCGACTAACATGTTTTTCTTATCTTCCATATATTTAAACTGATATATTTACGGCTGTTTATAACACTATATCATTACTAATTATATTCACTGCTTAAATTAACATTTTTTCTGAAAATTGCGTTTTGTTTCATTCTTCTCTTACTTTCCACGCTTTCAAATATAGATTTCGTTTAGATCAAACAACGTTTAATCTAACAATGGAGAAGTTATGACCGAGGTTCATATAGGTTACCGCTCCGAATTTATATCACAGAAAGTTCCTCCTTTCTGAAGTTAAGATCACGATAAGTATCTGTTCTTCTGTCTGTTCTAATAGAAATAAGTGATTGATCGAAATACAATATGGTCAAATACACTAGATACATCTGTTACATTCTTCAAGGACGGTGTAGTTAATCGTCACCCAACACAGATGACTGTGATATTTGTGTTCTATCTGTTCCCTCTTCTTTTTCCATCTACTTGGAGCCTCATTTTTTGCACTGATTCCCATCTGGCAATCTTGTCCGAACGTGTCGTCACTTTTGCGGAAACTTGTACACGACTTCATTATGTATTCGCCACTCGGTCATTAAAGGTACTGAAGAAATTCTGGTACGTTTTCCTTTAAGCATCGTCATCTCAAGAATATTCCTATTAGAGCGTGCAAATATTTCATAACGGTAATAAATATATCGAGTTCAGCAAACGTTTATATAGATAAAATTTTGAGCATCTAAATTTACTAGCGTAACGCAATGCAACATTTACTTAAGTAGTTTCACAAACTGAGTTGAGTTTAAGAAATTGGTAGAACACTTCACTTCGATATTCAGGATAATATGCTCCATATATTACAAGGAAGTTTTNTATGAGGCGATTGTTCCAATAGACTCAGATGTTAGAAAGGATATTTTACAGGATCCTTAAATCCAATCTGAAATTGCACTCATAGGCAGAGTTGAAGTTTTTATATAAGGATTTCATCCTTGAGTGGAAACGCTAAATATGTTTTCACTTAAATGATCTTTTTATTTGTGTTGACTGTGTCAATTTTTTTTTTTTTTTTATTGTGTGTCTTCAAGATTTTCTTTGCATGTTGTCTACTAACAGTCTTGAATGCAATAATTTCATATTTGCAGATCTCGAAAGATTTGTGAATGAAATTATCGCCAGCAGCCCGAAAAGAAAGAAGCATTAGATACTTCTATTATTCAATTATCAACACTTAAAAACTATTTACTTTTTATTTTTATTATTTATATTATTTCTGAAATAATACTGACATTTACTATAAAATTTGAATGAGCTCGACACCTGTGTTTTGGTGAGAAACATAGCTGTTGACAAAGCATCCACGGCTGCGATTGGGACGTACCGCTGCACTGTATAGTATTGATTGTATTATCGCCTATAATGTTGTTATAGTTAGCTTCCAACGGTACGAAGATTATTGTATGGAGAAATTACGGAATGTGTTGTTTATAACCACAGCGGTGAAATTTTGTGCTCCTGTTCAGCAACTGGAGATCAAATTATGCGAATTGCATTTTTCGATGCAACAAAATGCAAATACGCCTATAGTAAATGTGTCATAAACAACCTACTTCTTGATAAATGTGCGGACGTGTTTAAGATATCCAATATTCGAATGTTTTTGAGATGTTCATCAGCTTTCTTCCAGAAGCTTTTGCATCTTACAAACTTTTCCATTGATTGCGAACTCACTGCGTACAGCTTTATTTGTAAGCATTACACAAGCAAATGTTTCATTTGTTGGTTTATCCAACTGAAACTTATTATTATTTCATATTATTGTTGCTATATTACATTGCACAATCCTTGTATCAAGAGAAACATGTTAAAATTCTAGATATAGTTTCTTTACAGATAAAACATGATTCTACATTCGAAGTATACAAATGTATTTGTTTGTGAAGTAATGAAAATCTCCTCTTCGTGATTAGATAATTGATGTGTACTACAGATATATCTGACAACAATAATTGGATCCATTTCCCTCAGAAACTATTCACGTGGTCATCTGATTTCACATATAATATCACATGCATCTTCTTCCCGTTTCCGTCTCAAACTTCAAAACGCAAGTTTATCGTTTCTAATCTTTTTACTTTTATGTCTTCTTCATTTTCCTTTACTAATAATCGTTTTGTACTGCACCATTTATTTTTATTGCCTGATTACTCCGAGTACGAGTTCTTCAAACTATTCAAATTCCTCATCGTATAAATGGATATTACAAGTTCAAAACGTTGCTGTGTCATTGGACAATCTGCATAAAGTTCTCGACCAATATCCATATCTTTAAATTTGTTATAGATTTTACAACATATGTTGATATACGAAAAATTACAACATAGTATATAGTACATTATTAGCTAGAAACTTCTTGTATATTCTACAATTCTGTCCATCTAGACGGATTGCTTTTTCATCGCTAAGTACAATTTTTCTTTAATGTTTCCTGCATTGTATGGTACACAATGTGCACGTACCTTTATGAATTCTATACATTGTTCTTTACATTGAGACGTGAATGATATCTAACGTTGCAGTGTTGCAAATGTTTATATCGCTGCAAAATACGTCGAACGATTTATCGCAAGATCTACTATTTTAGCAAATCCATTTTTGGCAATGCGATTGCTCTCTGCTCTTGCTTGGGTTATATTTTGTAGAACTTCTAAGCAATTATACTGTTATCTTTCCATTTCTACTAGCAAATGAAGGAAGACTTATTTCCAAAATTCATTAAGGAATAAAACAATAAAATATTGAGCAGACTTGTACTTTATTACTCTGCTATCAAAACACGTCAATAGCAATTAATAAAAGATATAACAAGATTCTATTAGATTTCCCTCCATAAATTTCTTATAATATTAATCATATAATATTCTACAATATATGACAGCGATTTCCCAATGCGTTTAGTGTAATATATATAATTTATAAAATATATGTAGCATTTCCCCTTGTAGAGCATGTTAACATTTCCCCTTGGAGTCCCCTTAACATGCATCATGACGTAGTCTGTATAAAATGTAGTGTCAGACTGCACTATAACGCATAATAATATTACTGGGAAAAATGGAAAATACAAGTAACCAATGTAAAAAAGTAGGATGCTTCTTGTTTAAAGCAACATAACCTCTATACATTATCTGTTGTATCAGTGCTTTTACATATGAGAATCAATTACAATTAATTACAACCGATTAGAATGAAATAATTACATAACTATCATACAGAATGATTTATAACACTGAGAGTAATCTAAAATTGTACGATACGATGCGAAAAATATTTTTATGTATAAAATATCGCAAATAAAAGTGTAAGATAGTTTACATCAATGTAATCAGTATTGAACCATACTATATATCTTATTTGTTTTGGCAAAAAATTTTCATGCTTGTAAAGTCAAAAATTTAAAAGGAACGAGTTCCATTGTCGGAAGATAAGTCAACGATTGCATAATTCTTGGTTTTTTGTAAATAACTATTGCAATATTTATTGTGAAACTGTTTTTTAAATATGTAAAAACACTTGCGCTACTTTCATCAGTATTTATAATCTACCTTGGAATAATAATGGTTAATATTTTATTGGTTATGGTAAGAAGTAGAGAACTTAGAGAACTACAGAGATTAAGGATCTCACAGCAAAGAAAAAAAGGATATTCCTTGTGCTGCAATGCCTGGAAAATTTAAGCTCTCGAAAATAGGAGTCAGAAAGATGTTTCTTTGTTATTATTTAATTTGTAGTTTATAATTTGTCCAGCTGGACATTCGGTAAATTTGTCAAGCTTAAAGAAAAAGGAAACTATGTGAGCTGAAGATGTGCCAAGAACGAGTAGAAAACGCAAAACGACACTGCGGCGAGATATTCGTATCGTTAGCGAAATGAAGCGTAATCCATTAAATACGATTCGTGAAATAAAATGAACAGCGAACTTGAAGAAACGTTCTCTGCAATTTCGATGATTTTGAAACATGTTATGGAGATCGAAGGAAAGTGAATTCAAAATTTACGAGAATACTCCAATGCATNTATAGATTTAACTTATCAAGCTAAGATAACGAGTGTTTCACAGAAGCACGACCGTCCCTATGGAATAAGCTAGGTCGCACAATTAGTAAAAAATACAATCGTACAAAAATATAACAATAAACACTGAAGAAAATTCATTTAATAGAGAAATAAATTACAGTATCAATTATTAATAAAAAATAATCTTCAACATCTGGAAGATCGTCTACTAACACATTATTGAACAAAGGGATATCGGACAAAATATTGAACTTTTATGAAAAATAGTATTGCCATTTTAGTTTTTTTAACATCAATTTATAAGGTGTTCAGATATTTCTATAACACCAAAATTCACTTTTTTCAACATTTCCTCTTATATTTAAAAGACGCTTTGTTTTCAATCAAAAGTTTTTTACTCCGACACCTATACGATATAGTTCGGTATACTGCAAAATATTTTCGTTGTTTTGTCCGTATTTATTTCAAGTATAATACGGCATAGAAGTCAAAGTTATGCTAATGTCCGAACATTTTCAGGCTTGACTGTATAACCGGGGATCGGCCTTATTTCTTGAGATATTTGTAAAAAATGCCACTATCGCTACAAAGTATTTTTGACTACAATTATGCGTATTTGGCAATGCGAGCGTCAGTATTAGTTGCAGGTTACCTTTTGTTTATAAACGAGGGTAAGGCGAGCAAGGGCTTAAAATAGTGGCACAACTACATATACGAAGCTGCAACATATGCCTGCTATAACTTTTATCTACTATAACTTATATACTAGCTCAATAAAAAGAAAATATCATCATTTATCGTGTTTAAGTGTGGGTTAGAATTATCACCGACCGCTGCAAAATGGGGGCAAACGTTGCGTAAAGCAATAACAAATTAATTATAAAAATAGTATGTGTAACGTATTATAAAAATAATAAGTGAATGAGTAATTGATATTATTTTAGAAAATAGAAGAATCGTTATTGTACACTTATTAAAGGCTTGCAAACTCAAGAGTGTCTATCACAAAATAATAACGTTCAATCCTGGACTCTTAGAGATATAGCGGCACATGAGTCAGAGGACATTTCAAATCATGTTGTTGTTTTGCCTCGGAGTATCAAGACCGTTAGATTACAAGTAATGTAAGAACAAATAAACTCTGGGAAAAGCAATGTCGCCGCTACATGCAGCCGTCGAATGAAGACGAATTTTCCGACTCCCCCTCCCTCCGACCAGTATAAATAAACAGACGCGATCGCGTGCGACACAGTATCGAACAGCTCATATCGAGTATCAACGAGTATTAACGAGCATCTCCGAGTATCTACACGACGAACAACAACGAGTATTTATTCCGAGTTTTATATTGTATCAACCTCTCCCTGTACGCATATTTATTTATTTCAAATATACTTGACGGACTGCGACAGCAATATTTCGCCCTCATTATTTCGCGATACCTATTCACGACTAACCCTCCACAGAGATAACGCAAACCTATATCTTTTCAGAGCAGCCTTTCGATCAATATCGTGCTATTTTATATATTTTTCATTACTTAGTTAAACATTTTATTTTGGATATAATATTAAAGTTTAATATTAAAGTTTAATATATTGCTTATAGCCACATATTCCAAAGTAACGATCTTGTTCTGTCAGTTATGCATTAGAACTGGCAATTGTATTAAAAAATGGGGTTGAACTTTACTGTAGGGAACTAAAAATCATTGTCTTTCTTATCTGCAATCTTGTAGTTTTCAATGTGTGGAATCCACAAATCCAAGTTTGAAATTGGGGGATCCAATGATTCATACCATATGACTATGCAAAGCAAAGCATCTTCAGAGTATTTTACATTTCTCTTTGGCGCCAAATGGGCTTATGTCCGTTATATCGTCCAATGAGTTGACCATACAGATCAGCATTCACACGTGTTCGACTTCTGTTTACATTATTCAAAAATGTAGCGGATCGTTTCCATCAACGATTTCACCAGAATAACGTTATTATGACAGCAAAACCGTCGCCACAAAAATTCGCACAACCCTTATCTTTGTCCCCATCATTAGCTAGTCTCTAATTTAATTCTATTTTTTGAGTATGCGTACATGTTACATTGAGCATATTATATTCGCAAAAAATTAGTTCGTACTAACATAATTGGCCGTCTAGCGGCAACTGGAAAATAAATACAGAAAACATTCGATAACTGCGAGAAGGTGCATAACACGATAAAAAGAGAGCGAAAGAACAACGCAGTGGTGACAAAACGCAAATGAATTCTTCGGACGCATTGGAAAAAAACTGTTACCTACAGGCCTTGACTACTGATATTGTTGCAATGCATCGTTCACACGAACTTTTACTGAACTGTCTCGAGATTCAACTTAATGTAACCGAGTTTCTTTAGAGCACAAAGACAGCTCTGAGAAAAAAGGAGGATGCATGCACAGACTTGTAGAAAAATACTTTAACAAGTTTACTTAATAAAGTTCTATCACAGATCGATGATTGAAACGATGTTCAAAGCCGAGTTCCTAGGGATGAACATCCGAATTTTCAGATTTGCCATTTTTTAAGATAAATGGAAAATTAGAAGTAATTGATGGGTACATGTTCCAAAGAAGGTCCAGCACCTGTGTACCGGTCGCAACAAGTAGCAGCAGGTTTTACTGTTCTTCAAGGTGGATCTCACCGGTAATGGGAGAACACTCTAACCTGAACATATGGATGAGATCAGGCACTTGCAATGTTAATATTTTTTATTTAAAAAAGGAATAAATATTTCAATTCATAGATTACTTACGCAACACTTCAATTTGTCGAAAACAAAAAAGGAATATGAAAACACAGTAATATTACAGCCTTTTTGTCAAAAAGTAATCAAACTAATCCGGGTTTGCTGTATACAAGCGTCCTTCAGTCATATCAGAATGAAAAACCAAATATATGCGGGATAGTGTGACATCCGGGAAGGACGTGGCGTGGGGGGTAATTGTTTATTAGCGTTGTCAAGATATGTTAACGTTGTCAAGGAGTGTTGTGAGCGTTACCAAGGTATGTTAAGGGAAAAAGTGAGCATGGAAAACGTTGTAACGAAAGTTGAGAGAGTTAGAGTTGAATTTATCGTTGTCGTGTGAAGATCGTTGTATTGTTGTGTCGTAGAAGTAGTGAGTAACGAATATGTGAAACGGGGTATTATATTCGATTTCGTGTGAGTGAAAACGATATTGTATAAATCATACTGTTACCTACAAACTAATAATATAACATTCCTACAAAATTGGGGGCTCGTACAGAGGATTTTAAACCGTGCCAATCTAAAATTTTTTACTGTTTTTGATCGGAAAGCGGTGTGATAAAAGACAATATCGTTAGCCGTTGAGAATAATATCGTGTGTATTCAAAAGACATGTGGTGGCACCCACCACGGAACGTTCCGTCGGCTTCGCGATACAAAGCGCTAGGCCGCCAGAGCGCAACATCGACGTGCCCAATATACCGTCGATATCCCTATGCTTCTTCCGCCGAATCCTCGGAAGAACACATATGCGGCAATCGCCGCGGCACATCTAATAAACGCGTCCTAGTGGGAATATTGATGGGCAACTAAGGGAAGAATCTGTTTGTTCTCAACCAAAGATTCATTCCGTTCCGGACTGCGAAGTACGTAACGTCTCCCGTGCCAGTGCGAAACAAAACCGTTGATTGTTACCTGTTACCTGTTACTTGCTACTCGTTAATCGACATTTGCTGGTAATCGTTAATTGTTACTCTGTTTACTGTTATTTTGTTAATAAACCGTTATCGTTAAATGTTCTGAGTATAATTTCTTGTGGGCACCTTCATCCACGAACACATCAAACTGATGACCCAGACGTGATTTATAGTGACAGAGGTGACCGTGATAGTGCCGCAGAGATTCCAGTCAACACGTTTCCGAGTGTGTCAGTGCTATGGAAAATGTAAATCCGGGAAGTTTTACCAGTCAGATGATCAGCATGTTTCCGTTGCTGCCCTCGAACACCACGGGATGATTCGCCCTGCTGGAGAATATGCAGTTCGATATAGCGAAGATCACGGGCGACGATGTGAAGTTCGTGACTCTAGCTAAATGCCTCGACGGTCGATACGTACAAGAGATCGAGGACATTCTGGCGAACCCCCCAGCCACCGGGAGCTACGAGAAATTGAAATGCACGCTTATTCACGTATTAACCGATACGGACAGCGCCCGGGTGAAGAAGCTGGTGGAGAGTGAGGAGATGGGTAACCGGAAGCAATCTCAGTTTTATCAACATCTTAAAAAACTTGCGAGCCCCTCCACGCCCCGATGATTTCATCTTCTCGCTGTGGAGGACCCGATTACCCGCCAGTATAAGGCGCATCCTCGCAGCTGTCGACGACTCGGATCGGGAAAGGCTATTGAAGCAAGCAGACCTAACTGCAGAAGAATTCCGGAACGAACGAGTGGCTCGCAGTAAAGGACAATATAAACCAGTTGAAGGCTGAATTAAAGGCATTGAGTCTCGCTCATCGCCCGCGTCGGCGATCGAAAAGGTGCAGCAGATCAAGGGAGAGAGAAGGATCGCAAGACGCCGACCTTTGTTATTATCACCGAACATGCGGGGAGCGCGCACATAAATGCCGGTCCCCTTGCAAATGGAAACAGGGAAGCGGGACCAGCCGTCCGTAAATGCGGCAGACGACGACGGCCTGAGATCCCGCCGCATCTTCGTTACGGACAAGCGAACGAAAATTTCCTTCCTGGTAGACACCGGCGCCGACATTTGCGTCTACCCGCGCAGTAAAATTCGTGAACCCGCGAATAAAAGCAAATATGAGTTATCCGCGGCTAACGGGATACGAATCACAACGTACGGGACCGTCGTGATCCATCTCAATTTATCCCTACGGCATGGCTTTAAGTGGCATTTTACTGTGGCCGTCGTCCAAATGCCTATCATTGGCATGGACTTCCTGAGTCACTACGGATTGCTCGTGGACGCACGTAACAAAAGACTCATATGCACGACGACCCACTTATCATCTAGGGGATATGCTGCCATGGACAATGTACCGTCCGTCAAAACTATCCGCGGCGACGACTCCGTGTATCACCAGCTACTGGCGAAATTTCCGAACTTAACTCGTCCACCGGCTTTCGGACGATAGAAAATTTGACACGGTGTGGTACACCACATCGAAACCACAACTGGACCACCCGTCTACAGCAAGCCCCGGCGCCTCGCACCAGATCGCCTTAAACAGGTTAGGACGGAGTTTGAAATGATGATCGAGCGAGGAGTGATGTGGCCATCGAAAAGCCCATGGGCATCACCCCTGCATGTCGTACCCAAGGAAGATGGAAGCCTGCGACCATGTGGCGATTATCGTGCGTTGAACGGCCGCACCGTACCCGGCAGGTACTCGCCACCACATATTGAGGACTTTGCGCAACATCTGCACGGAAGCGAATTTTCGCAAAAATTAACCTCGTCCACGCTTACCACCAAATTCCGATCGTGCCCAAAGACGTTAAGAAAACTGCGATCCCGGCACCTTTCGGGCTTTTCGAAGCAGCCAACATGATGTTTGGGATTCGAAATGCGGCCCAAACGTGCCAAAGATTCGTCGACGAGATCACGCGTGGTCTATATTTCGGTTATGCGTATATTGACGACTTTCTGATTGGGGTTAAGTTGGGGTCAGGTTGGTGAACACGAGGCGGGTATGGGTTCTCAGGGCGTAGGACCACGCCCTGGGAAACCCCGATGTATCTGATGTTCCTCTATAGTCGGGTGGCGGCTGGTCGGTGCCTCTGGCACCCGTCAGTTCGCTGATCCGGTGCGGGGAACTTCGGAGAAGTTGGTGGGCCCATACCTGTCAAGACCACTCACCTCACCTTCTCGCGGGGCTCCCTGTCACCCTGCACCGGCCTTGTCCGGGGCAGGGTGCGAAAGAGTGAGTGGCACCAGGATGGCTACTTCGACAACGACCCTGGCTGAAATACTTAACAATCATGGATCTGAACAATAAAGAAAAGGATGTTTACGGTGCAGGGGAGGGATACCCCAGTACCGGCGTAGTTGTGGGTAGTCAAGTGGGCCCCACTGCGTCGTCATCTCACGACCACGGCCGTTCGGGGGTGGACCGCCAGACCCCCGGACGTGTTACTGCGCCTGGCGAGGCGACAATCAGCAACAGGAGGATGAATACGGAGGAGGAAACGGAGCCTCCGACAGCGACGGCGACGAGAAGTTCGCCGAGGATCGCGAAACTGCCGGACAGCGTCTTTCTCGCTCCGGCCACTGTAGCCGACGGTGAGTCATCCTTGGCAGGAGGACCGCGGGCGCGTGCGAGGTCCGACGACGAAGAGTCGGTAGCCTCGTTCGCGTCTCGCTCGTCGCTGGCCTCGTCGGCGTCCAGAGGCAAGAAGAGGAAGCTGTTGACGGCAGCTACCCTGGACGTCTCAGAGGACTTGGAAATTCAAATAAGGACGAGCTCGGCCGCGGACGTCGGCGCCGAGGTAACGAGGCATTTATACGAGATAATGAGGATTGCGACGACATCGTCCAACCTGAAGGGCACATCAAAGCCCTGAAAAAGGCGGCGAGTTACATAACCGCCGCGTGGAAGAACGAAGCGTAGGATGGGATCAGCGAGCAGCAGTGGCAACAGCGCGGCGTTGAGGCTCGCGGAGTCAAGAATGTCCGCGCTGCAGGAGGAGAACGCGGCTCTTCGCAGGGAGTTGTCCAGGAAAGCCGTGTCAGCTTTCGAATGCCCGCGGTGCGGCGGCTCCGAGGCTGACCGTGCCCCGTGCGAGGCTGCGAGCCAGAGCGCGTGACTCGACGCTCTGGAGAGGAAGGTGGATGAATTGGGACCCTCCATAATACGGATGATGGAGAAACGATTCGGGAGCCTGTCGCAACAATAGGAACGACAACCGCGACAACAACAACAACAACGCGCTCCCGAAGTCCGACGGAACGCGGATCACTCCGCCATACGTCGCTCCGCCCACGTAAACCCCCCGCCGCCCCCGAGGGAACAAGAGGGTGGCGAGTGGAGTGTGGTGGAAAGGAGAAGCAGAAGCGGGCGAAGAAGAAGAAACGCCGAGAAGAGGCTGGACCCCGCTAGAGAAGGCGAGGAGAAGAACCGGGCGTCCGTAGCGGCACCGGTAAGCGGGGCCCATAACCACGGGCACCTAGGACGAGTGGCGCGCCGAAATCGAGCGCCGCTGCGACAAATACCAAGAAGGGACCGACGCCGGCCACGCTCCCCCGCACACCGCGAACATCCCCGGTGACACTAACGTTGAACGAAGGAGCAAACATGTCGTACGCCGACGTAGTATCGACGGCAAGGCAGACCATCCCCCTCGGCGAGATCGGCGTGCAAGCTGTCACCATGAAGAAGGCAGTGACGGGTGCCATCGTGATAAGGGGGATAAGGACAGGGAGAAAGCGTCCCTGCTAGCGACACGCCTGGCCGTGGTGTTGGACCCGACCAAAGTGAGAGTCGGAGCTCCTACGATCAAGGCGGAGCTGAGATTGTTGGATATCGACATCTCCATGGAAAAGGAGGAACTGCGTCAAGCGCTGGCCTCGGCAGCGGGATGCAACAGCGCGGAGGTGCAAGTCGGTGAGATCGGCGCCTCCAGAGGCGGGCTCGGTTCGGCGTGGATCAAGTGCCCGGTGGCCGGAGCCCGGAAACTGGTCCATCGCGAGGATCATCGCCATCCCGAAGAGGCCCCTGCAGTGCTTCAAATGCCTGGAGCGGGGACACGTGCGGGCAACCTGCACGTCCACGGTGGATCGAGGGCACATGTGCTACAGGTGCGGCGGCAGCGAACACCGTGCTAGAGAGACTGTCCCGCCTCTGCACCCAAGTGCCATCTGTGCGAGTCGCTCGGGACACCCGCCGGCCACAGGTTGGGCGGGGCGGTATGCGCTCCCCCGAGAGTCAAGAGGAAGCGACCCGCCCGCCAGCCAGCCGTCACCATCACCAGCAGCAGCAGCGGAAATCAAGGGGGCACCGTCGCCGAAGCAGCAGCGGTAGATGGCCGGGGGAAGGCCATGAAGTTGACCCAGTAGATTCAAGCGCCATCTCCAATGCAACATCGGAAGATCCAGACGGGCGCAGGACCTGCTCCTGCAGACTATCTGGGAGAACAGGATCGCACTCGCGGTGGTGGCCGAGCCGTATCGTGTCCCCGACGCCCCCAACTGGATCGGGGACCTAGATGGATCAACGGCCATAACGTGGACGCCAGCGCTGAGCGCCCCTGGCGCCTTGCTGCACCGCTGCAGCGGCTACGTCGCGGTCGAATGGAACGGAATAGCGGTAGTAGGTGTCTCCGTATCCCCTAACAACGGCGTGGCCGCGTTCGGGGACTTCCTGGACGGGGTCGGTGAATGCGTCCGAAGATGACATCCCCCCAGGTACTTGTCCCCGGGGACTTTAACGCCCACTCCTCGCAATGGGGAAACGCCAGGACGGACACTCGTGGTAGGATGCTGACAGATTGGGCTGCGGGACTCGGGCTCCTGCTGGCAAAGAGGGGTTCGGCAAGCATCTGCGTGGCGTGGAGAGGATCATCCGTCGTCGACGTCACTTGGGCAACATCCGAGCTATTCCGGAAGATCCGCGGCTGGAGAGTGGCCGATAGGATGTAGACTATGTCCGACCACCTCTACATAATGATGGAGGTGGCCCTCGAGGCCACGTGTGATCGCGGTGCCCGACGAGGAGCTAACCGTTCCCGCCCACCGCCAAAATGACGTCTCAAGGAAAGGGACAAGGAGATGCTGCGGGCGGCGGTCATCGTCTCCGCCTGGAGCTAGGACGCACGGAGGACCACCACACTGGGAAGCATCGATGAGGAGGCGGAGAAGCTCCGAAGATACATGAGCGCGGCGTGGGGCGCCTCGATGCCGTGCTCCGTCCCGGGCGGTAGACGCGACCGCTGCGTGCACTGGTGGACACCGGAGATCGCGGAGATGCGAGCGAGCTGCATTCGGGCCCGCAGAAGATTCTTAAGGGCGCGTCGCCGCAGACGGACACGCGACGAGGAAGAGATCTCCCGCTGCTGCGAAGACTACAGAGAGATGAGACGCACTCTGCAGCGGGAGATCAAGATCGCGAAAGCCCGGTCCTGGGCGGAGTTGATAGAATCGGTCGAATCCGATCCGTGGGGGAGGCCCTATCGCGCGATGATAAAGAAGAATGACGAAGAAGCTGCGACCTTCGCCCCCCCCCCCCGACCGAAAACATGGATCCGGTGTTGCTCGACAACGTCATCGAGACTCTGTTCCCACGGCAGGACAACGATGCGTCATCCTTCTCCTCCTCCGACGGGACGACAACAACGACGACGACGACGACGCAGTGGAACGAAGAGCTACGAGTCACCAAGGAAGAGCTCTTCGAAGCCGCGAAGAGGATTGCATCCCGCGACGTTGCACCGGGTCCGGATGGAATCTCAGGCCGAGTTTGCTCCCCGGCTGCGGCATTTGTTCACCAGATGCTTGAAGGAAGGCGTCTATCCCCGGACATGGCGTATGGCGAGATTGGTCCTACTGCGAAAGGAAGGTCGTCCATTGGACTCGCCGTCCGCGTATAGGCCGGTGTGCCTTCTGGACAAGCTGTTTGAGAGGATAATTGCCACCCGTCTGAAGGCCCATATGTTGGAGCGGGTGCCTGGATGACCCGATAGCCAGTATGGCTTTCGACGAGGCCGCTCGACGGTGTACGCAGTGAAACGGTGAGGTGGCCATGGTTCCCCCAGACGGGGTGGCGTTGGTGGCAGTCTCCATGGACGTCACGAACGCCTTCAACGCCATATCCTGAGACAGGGCAGTGGAGGTCCTGGAATACTTTGAGGTGCCGTCATATCTCGTTCGTGTCATTCGGGCGTATCTGAGCGACAGATGGGTCACGTACACCGGCAAGAATGGTGAAGAGAGGATGCCCGTCGAGCGTGGTGTTCCATAGGGTTCAGTATTGGGAACCATCCTGTGAATCACGGCCTACGACTCGGTCCTTCGATGTCCTATGTCCCCGGGCACAGGCATGGTGTGCTACGCCCACGATACCTTGGTGATCTATTCTCGGACGGATGTACGCCGCCGTCCGCCAGCCAGTCGGCCCAAGACGTTCGGGAGGAGGAGAAGCTGCAGACTTTTGAGCGGTGGCACTCTCAGCTGCTCGAGGAAGATGCTGTACGAGCACACCGGGCCGTTCGAGCCGTCCTTCCCAACTGGGAGGCTTGGAGAGACCGAGGCGAAGTCCCGCTGGCCTTCAGGACAACGCAGGTGCTCACTGGTCACGGAGCATACGGCGAGTAGGTGCTAAGGATTCGGCGGGAGGAGACTTCCACCTGTCACCACTGCGAGGAGAAGGAAGACACGGCGCAATACGCCCCTCCCAGAGGGCGGCGGGGTGTTCGCGAGGATTTCCCCACGTAAAAAAAGGGGGGGATATACTTGGATTTCAATTGATGAAATAATCGTTGGATAAAGTTGAATGTTACATAAGTAAACGTGATGGTTAAACATTATGCGAAAGAGCAGTCTTCCACGCCTCATTCATTTGTTTATAAAGAATTGCAAAGGAAACAAACTGTGAATTCCGCAAAAAAATGTGTTATTTTTAATGTGCACTTACTGCAAACTATTGTTCGTAACTAATTCGATTTCGTGTATGTTGGAAGCTGGAAGAAGTTTAAAATCATTTTATCCTAACACGTTACGTGTAACATGTATAGCAGAGCTTGTGTAAAATAGTTGAGAAAATGAAACTATTATTCCCTTCGATCAATAAATTGTTTCTATGAAGCACATATTTTTAAAAGTTGCACACATTGTGTCGGAACTTACAGAAAAAACCTATCAAATGTGCTGATATGTGATCTTACAAGTAACTTCAGCATCACACAGGGTATCAAAAAAATTGTAGTACAATTCGCTGAAAGAGATAAGCTTTGTTCATCCGAAGCCTCGTGTACAAGGAAATCGAATTTGAATTTCTGTCAAGCATCGTATTGAAGAGACCGAGCATTGACTGAACGTGTTCCGCCGTACGCGGCTACTTTGTTCGTATTTACGACTTGGCATGGCCAGAATTACTACACGAAGGTTCGTGATCACAGTAAACAAGGTCCCGCGGGGCTTTCTTTACAGACTCCGGGTGAACAAAATAAAAATACGAAACTATTAAGAAAACAACAAGCACTCGGGATAACAAACCATCACGACGGAAGAAACAAAACATAACGTAGTTTGATCCTTAAAAATAACGACAACAGAACTGCTGGAACTGGGGGACAGCAAGCAACACGTGTCAGCACTGTGTGTGCTTACGGGCACTATGCCGATATATTTTAAAACAGAGCTGCGGACGAAAAACTATGAGATAAGAAGGGTAGAACAACAGGAGCAATATAACACCCGCTCTAGCTCAGGAGCCGCCTCAATTTTTATAGAAAGGATTAGGACAGTGGAAGAACGTATGGAGAACGTATGGTCTAAACTATTTATTACAGCTGTACTTAAATAATAGAACTTAGAAGTAGTTGTTGTGATACGATCTGATTATGTTTGCCCGAGATTGGTGACGTAGCCACAGTCACGGGATGAACACTTTTTCCTAACAGAAGAAGTACCAATATTGAGGGACACACGCTGTATTAACGAACAAACCCCGGGCAGGAGCAATGTCGGCTCTACGCGGCGCCTGGAATTTTGTTGATATCCCCAATCAATATGCAATTGACAAATGTGATTGTATCAGTCTTTTATTCTTGTGATCACCTTGGAGAGTTTACTCACATCGTCTTGTCAGTCAGTCAAAAAGAAACCTAGCGACACAGCTGACGTCACTTTGCGTTTCAAAATATATTCTATTGAACAAAGAGCTTTCCCCGTTGACCGTGGATTCGTCATTGAACCTAAGAACATTGTCTTTAACATCTAGAGTGTCTAATCACCACGTATAATTGTCAAACTCTGTTAAATCAACATTTGTACATATAATTGTAAATATAATCTGCATTGAACAACAACGATGGCTTATCCTAATGAAGATAAGTTACACGCCCCTAAATCTAACGCCAACCCGACATATATAACTGCGTATTATATATAGTGTGTTACGTCGTGTAAGATGGTCCGTGTGACGTCACTCTTGGTCTGGCTGCCAAAGCTCCACATGCCGTTACTCTGACCCTAATAAACCTAAGGACCCATCATAAACCTAAGATTTTGGCTTAGTCTTTAGCTTTATTTTTAATTCTGCAAATGTTTCGGTTTATGGCTGGTCCTTAAAACAGTCCTTAACCCCTTAGCCTATAACGTCGAGGGAGACTCGTTGTAAGGGATTTGTGCCATAAGCGAAAACCACGTGTCAAACTCGTAGTAAAGAATTTGTGCCATAAATGCAACCCACGAGTCAGACGCGTGATAAAGAATTTGTGCCATAAACGCAACCCACGTGTCTGACTCATGGTAATTTACAAATTGCTAGTGATTCATTATCCACTTTGAAATTTTTGTTAATTGATCAATTAATCATGATTACGCCCTAGACATCTTAAAAACACTATTTGTCCTCAAACGTTGTTTATTATTTCACAATTCCTTTTGTAGCCCCTAAATATACATATCATAAGAAGTATACATTTTGCGCCAGTTCGGGCACACGGCTGAACAGATGAATGGCACGGCGCGTGACCGAACTTCTTGCTTATTATGGCTCGCGCGATCGCCAGATAACGTGTAGGCTAAGGGGTTAAGTTTATTATACGCTCTCAAATATCACGGAGGAAATGAGTATTTATCTAACGGAAAAGCTGGGTTTTTCCAGAAACAACGTCATCCACAAGCCACGTTGGTATGAGGCTTTCTCCTCCTATTTTTCTTCATTAACATTGGCTATAACCAATGTGCAACGTGGATCGCTACCCTCTCTGTTCCTACCGAAAAGCAACAACAACGAATCCGCTTTCTTCGTTCAAAACAATACAATGATACCCAACTTTCCTCCGTCATGACATGAGAGCGGACAGTTAGTTAAAACTCAGTCACCTTAGATACATATCAGAGTTCGATATCAGCGCAAAGACAGTGCTATTTCGACAACACTTAAATTGTAGAAAATATAAAGTGTAAACAGTTGTTGGTTTTACTCAGCCGCGACTTATTCTAAATCAAGAAATTCAATTCGTCTAATGTAAAAGCCTTGCTCCTACGAAAGAACATTCAATATAGAAGTATCGGAGCTTCACCCATCAACGAATCATATATGACATTTGTATCATACGCAACGGCGTAAATACCGTGTAATAAGTTGTTGAACATACATAATTTATAACTTGTTAATCGCAGTGTTATACCAAATGAATCACCGCTATTATCCCACAAGAAATAAGGGGACCGATCTGTTCGTGGTATCGATTCTTATAATCGTAACTATACAATACAATATAATTAATACGAATTTAATATATTTTTACAATACAATACGGTATATTTAATACAAATACGGTATTGTATTGTCTTTACGATCCGCTACCAATGGAAGGCGCAGATAAAATTACCTCCTTGCATCGAAAACGAGGTTTTCAAATCGGTCAATTTACGACCCTATCAAAACGACTCGACGAATACGAACAATCCAACAGACGGAACAAGGCCTCTTTGACGGCGTATAACTCATTGCTCGACGACACGTGGAAACAATACAGAGCATTGCAAGATGAATTAGAAGATTTAGGCGAGCGGGACGACGCGCGCGTTTCCGAGATAACTAACATCTATTATGACCTGGTAGTACGATTACACGTTCTCATGGATGATGCACCAGCATTGTCGTCGAAATCGCCAAGCTGCGATTCGCCCAATGTCGCCGAGTCGACAACAATTAAATTACCGGAGATTCAGCTAGCTACTTTCGACGGTGCCATCGAGAATTGGCATTCATTTTATGATTCTTTCTCGTCCACAATAGATCGAAGCGATTAACTTTCTCCCGTACAAATGTTCCACTATCTTCGAACTTCTTTAACCGGAAAGGCCGCGCGAAGCATCCAATCGTTGGACGTTACAGAAATCAACTATCCAATCGCGATTGATCTTCTAAAAGACAAATTTGACTGCCACCGTCAAGTCTGCATGCGACACTGGGACGTGATTTTCAAATATCCGAAAATAAATAAGGAGACACCCGAAGCCATAGACGATTTTCTGGAGACGGTCAAGGTAAATCTCCAAGCCTTGAAGAAGCTAGGTGAACCAATAACGTCAAATGTTGTCCTTATCAAATTGTTCACTTCAAAGTTACCGTCCGCCATCATTCGCAAATGGCAACGCACATTACCGGATAAAAAGATGCCGTCATATACACATCTGGAAGAGTTCCTCAAAACACGGACGAACGGCGACAGAACAAGCCCAACAACGACTGCGACAAAAAGAACGTCCGAACAACACAACCGACAGCGACAACACGCGCCGCGCAGCACCACCTTCACCACTACACATAGGACGTTGGCGTGTCCAAGTTGTAAAGGACAACACAAAATATGGCATTGCGATGTCTTCAAAGCGAATTCAGTCAAAAATCGCCTTGAAACCGTCAAAAGGTCTTCCCTCTGCACAAATTGTCTAGGTCAAGGACACACTAATGCCCAATGCTCTGCCGGTTCATGTCGCATATACAGACAGCGGCATCACACGTATTTGCATCAAACCAAGGTCACGGCAAATCACGATCTTCGAGCGGTCGATCGTCGAGCGACCGATAATCCGGCGGACGCTCTTCACCTAGCTCACCGACTCCTCGTTCGTCACATCATTCGAGACCCGCATCCACGTCTCCCCGGTTGTCTCCCCGGTCGTCGCCCCGAACGTCACCAAAACGCGAACCTCGGCCATCACGAACACATACAACTGGATCAAAGGTATCGTCTACTCCTCAGCGACAAGAAAGGAAATGACTATCTCGGACGACTTTAATTGGGACCGAATCACAGAGAACCGAATTACTGACCTCGGCTCACTCTCAACCATTGCAACAGTATCTCTTAGTCACGGCCCAGGTCAATATAGAAAACAATAAGAGTCAACCATTCCGTTGTAGAGCTCTGCTAGACACCGGCTCTAGCATGAATTTCATCACCGAAAAACTCGCTCATTCATTGAAACTCAACCAACGGAAATGTTCGGTCCCAATCGATATTCTCGACGCGTTATCGACGATCTCGAAACGCTACGTCACGGCCACGATCACTTCAATTGACGGCGCATACGAACGCACATTGACGTTCCTGGCCATCCCAACCATATCAACCTGGATCCCAGATCAACCCGTAGATCGCTCAACAATGCAAATACCAAGGAATCTTCAACTAGCCGATCCAAGATTCCATAGACCTGCTCCGATCGAAATATTATTGAGCGCCAGGTCAACATTAGCTTCACTCTGCGTTGGTCAACTCGATATTACTCAATCAAACGAGCCCGACTTACGTCTGCAAAAAACGCGTTTCGGATGAGTCATCGGGGGGAGCCCACCCTCGCAAGCATCAGCACATACGTTCCACGCCTCCACGACGGCTTTACAGGCGGACCTCGCCCGCTTTTGGGAAATCGAAGCAGGACCGCCCACTCCACACATTTCGGAAGCGGAACAACAATGCGAAGAGCATTTTCGAAATCACGTTCAACGCACAAACGAAGGACGATACATGGTCGCTCTCCCATTTAACAAAAGAACTCCTTCACTTGGATCCTCCAAGGCCATGGCGATGAAGCGACTCACATCTCTCTGCCGTCACTTTCAACGAGATAAACAATTCGAAGCCAACTATCACGCCGTAATACGAGAATACCTGGAATTAGGACACATGTCGAAGATTACGACGGACCACTCCACGGATATTTCCGACGGATATTTTCTGCCACATCACGGCGTGATCAAAGAGTCCAGCCAAACGACGAAACTCCGAGTCGTACTTGACGGATCGGCACCAACCACCACCGGAGTTTCCCTAAACGATGTACTTCTCACGGGACCGAATCTACAAGAGGACTTATTTTTCATTCTCCTAAGATTTCGCTCTCATCAATACGTCCTTACAGGCGATATTGGAAAAATGTATAGACAATTTCTTGTGTGTCCAGAGGATCGAAAATTCCAGCAAATTTTGTGGCGTAACACTAATGGGGAAGTTGACATCTATCAACTTAACACAGTGACGTTCGGGCTTTCAGCAGCGTCGTATCTAGACATACGGTGCCTCAAACAATTGGCGGACGACGAGGGACATCGGTATCCACGAGCGGCGATAGTCTTACAGCGAGATTTCTACGTCGACGATGTTCTCACAGAAGTAGATACAAAGGTCGCGGCACAATCATTGAGAACGGAACTGCTCAAACTAGCCGGTTTAAACATTCGAAAATGGGCGTCGAACGAGCGAGAGCTGCTACAAGGACTTTTCCAACAGGACATAAACAATGAATTACTTCTAGGCGAATATCAAACTTTAAAAACTCTGGGCGTTGTTTGGAATTCTTCTCACAATTCGATCCTATATTCCGTCAAATCAGTTCTACCAGCTCCCGAATCACGAAAAGAATAATCAGCTCCGAAGTCGCCAAGATCTACGATCCACTTGGATTACTTGCGCCAGTGATCATTCGAGCTAAGATGCTACTCCAACGACTTTGGATATTAAAAGTCGATTGGGATGAATCTTTGCCGACTGACTTGCATACAGAGTGGAATGAATACTATATGCAACTGCCATTGCTGAACAACGTAAGATTTCCACGCAAAACCATAATCACGTCTGCAGCCGAAATTGAGTTACACGGTTACTGTGACGCCAGCGAAAGGGCGTATGGGGCATGCATTTACCTTCGCACCATCACTCCAGTGCTGGTCCAGTCAAGTCTGGATACGACTCCTCACGGCAAAATCAAAGGTGGCTCCACTCAAATCACAAACAATTCCAAGGCTGGAACGCAGTGGAGCACTTCTTCTCGCATCATTGACCACCACAAACAATATTTCTCGGACTGTTTATTGGACTGACTCTACCATCGTCCTTCATTGGATTGACACGTCAACCCATACGCTAAAAACCTTCGTCGCTAATCGTGTGGCAGAAATTCAAAGGAAGACTCACACCTCAGATTGGCGTCACATTCCCACCACCGACAACCCTGCGGATCTCATATCCCGAGGACAATCGTCCGAAGATTTTCTACGATCAATCATTTGGCAACATAGACCGGAGTGGCTACAACAATCTGAAGAATACTGGCCGATGTGGAACCCAGTATCATCACCAATCGAAATACCGGAGCAGAAGAAGGCAACCTGTCTGTCCGTGACTCCCGCCGACCACAGTCTACTGGAGAGATTCTCCTCTTGGCCCAAACTGATCAGAATCACCGCTCCTTGCCTCCGGTGGAGACAAAATCAGGATCGCGGAAGACCTCTAACTATTCATGACTTAATTGGTGCGCATAACAAACTTGTCCAGCTATTACAACTCTGTTATTTTCCAGATGAGATCCGTATTCTCCGAGCTGATCGACATTCTGCAGTGAAGGGGAAGCTACAACGGCTCAATACACTTCTTGACAAGGACGGAATGTTGCGAGTCGGAGGCCGACTCACTCACTCAACAATGCCTTTCACTCAGAAACATCCGATTATATTATCAAAGTCTTTCGTTACAGCATTCATAACCGAGCATGAGCACCTCCTAAATCTCCACTCCGGAACTCAAGCTACCTTATATGCCCTGAGAAAATCTTATTGGCCTATCGACGGCCGTAGTCAAGTTTGGAGCACGCTGAAGGAGTGCGTCCGCTGCTGCCGAGCCAATCCACCTCCAGTGGATTATGTCATGGGCGACCACCCAGCCGCACGGATAACGAAATCTCGGACGTTTACCAACGTCGGAGTCGATTATTGCGGGCCATTTTACGTCAAAGAACGAAAGGACCGCAACTTCGTTGGCGCCAACATCAAACTACGAGAGCTCCGAAACCTCCTGCAGTCCGACGATCATAAGGTAAAGGTTCAATCTTCTTTAGCCGACCGACGGATCGAATGGCGCTTCATTCCGCCCAATTCACCCCACTTCGACGACTTATGGGAGGCTGCATTGAAATCTTTCAAACGACATCTCAGACGTGACGTAGGTAACGAGCTCCTTACTTTCGAAAATATAAACACACTCATCATTGAGATCGAGGCTATCCTCAATTCCCGTCCGCTTACTCCAATATCTACAGATCCAAACGATCTCCTTGTCCTTACTACCGGTCACTTCCTCAACGGAGACTCACTAACTAGTTTTCGAGAACGAGATTTCAGAGATACTCCATCGAATCGTCTCTCCAGCTGGCAACACCTCCAGAAAATCAAACAACATTTCTGCCGCCGTTGGCATCGAGAGTATCTGAACGAGTTGAACATCCGAAACAAATGGAGCAAGGACAGTCACGGCATACGAGAAGGCACCATCGTTATTCTCGGAGAAGACAACGTTCCCCCAATGCAGTGGCCATTGGGCAGAGTCATCAAGGTCCAACCCGGCGTAGACGGCATCATACGGGCAGCCACCGTCCGAACGGCAACGAGCACCCTTGATCGGAGCATCAAGCGGACGGTACTATTACCAAGCAGATTAACGCCAGATGACACCGACGCAATCATCAACAGCAAGAAATTTTAGAAGAGGTCCACCTCACAGCACCACACCACATCATTTGATCGGTACGTTAGGCCGTTATTCCTAACCGTCGCTCGTGGCATCACAGTATCGCGAGCGAACCGTCTCAATCAGCGGCCAGTATCAAACAGAGCGAGTTCTAGAAACGTCGATTCGTTCCGTTATTTTAAATACGCACAGAAGGTGACATGGCATGATCATGGCGTGATCGGTGGCGTGACCCGAGCATGGTGGGGATCGCCTCCCATAGAACACAAAGGGACCATCGAAGGGCAATCAGTATCGATTGAGGATCCGAACGGAATGCACTAAGAGAATCTCACGAACGAAATACAAGTCGTCTAATCTACCACATACAAAGAAATACTGTAAAGTTGAGTCGAATAATTATATCAAACTAACTGCATCATCCTTAAAATAATTTGTGACGCTTCATTATACTTTTATATATATTGTCAAATATATCAGTTTTTGTCAACCCTGTTAATTCAGTGTTAACCTCATTTAACCACCTCTGTTATCATAACTGAAACAGGGGAACGACTAATTCGCGGCGTCGATTATCTGAATCGTAGCTAGAATTTACGCCTCTCGCTGACGCGCTTTCCTCGCTATCGCGTCTCTCCGCGAACGGTCGTAACATCCCGATTGCTTGTGTGCTCCTTTAAGAACTACAAATAGAGACCACCAAATATCAAAAGCCAGATACAAGAGGATCCAACAGACCAAAAGGCAATCAACATTGTGCAACAAGCCCTGTTATCAAAAAACGTAGAAACGCTAGTATCCATATCTAAGAACGTAGGAACGCCATCAGTGACGTCCAAGGATGCAAAACCTTCAGCATTTATATTTTCCCCCAAAATAATCAAATCTATCTGCCAAGCAAAGGAAAGAGTAAAGAGAAAAGCAAAGAAAAGAAGGAACACTCTAACAATAATCTCGGAACAATGTAAAAACCAGCTCGAGCAAGAAATTACTCGGGCTGGAAAGAAGACCAAACGAAAAAAATCTTTCAAAACCAGGAGCGCACTTAGCAGAGATGAAGAAAATGTAGCAGTGGAAAAATGAAAAATGCAAAATTTTTCGCTCGGGCTCATATATTTTGTGATGAACTCTTTATATCACCAAAATCTAAGAAAAAAATAGATTCAATGTATTATATGGCATAGATGGGTACATGAAGTTTGGATAAATGTTGAGGACCGATGGTTTAACTAACTAGCACTGCTCATTAGATTAATTATATGATCTCTTACGTCGTCGCGCAACTTATTCCGATTATGTCCATGAAGCGTTAGTTATCTGTCAAATTTAATCGTAGAATTTAGCTTCCTTTCATAGACTTAGCTTATTATAGTTCGTACCGCTGTCGTCTGACTTGGGGCCCACATATTCATGCACACCATCAACAGAATGTTTGGATCTCTCGTAAAGCGTCTCTTAACTGTTTTGCCAATCGATGCACTGATAAGGCGTCTATCTCCAACACTAACTGTTGAAATCATCAGGACATGGACTGCATTGGGTGATCGACAGAACGACGAATTTTTGAAATTGCATGGTCTTTCCGCAGCCTATTCTAAGATAGCGCGACACCGCGCTCCTTTCTATCTGGCTAGTCGTCGAATCACTTCAAGTCCGTTCGAATCCATCAGTTTAGAGAATCGGCGCCAGTGCACTTTACTACGCGTGTGTTCTCGTGCGCTTTCGCGCGACATTCTCTTTATATTAAACATTGTAGAAACAAACTCTGTGTGAACACGGTTAGCCTATCGTGTAGATAACTAGAGAAAGAGCATAACAAAAAAAAGGTTATAAAAATTTGAAGAAGGGAAGAAAGCGAATTGGAAATGAGAGAAAGAGGGCTAAAAGCCGGAAGAGCATTTCTTGACTTGAGCGAATTGGAACGCTCAAAGAACAAAAAAAATGTAAGACAATTACTGGGGAAAATTAATTTTTATTATAAATTTATAGAAGATGCCTGCAAACTCCTGGAACCACTTCATAACTTATTAAGGAAAAATGTCAAATTCATCTGCAATGAAGAATGTGAGAAATAATTTCAGAACATCAAGGAATACCTCTGTTCAAGTCCGATCCCAGCAATATATGATCAAAACAAAGAAATATTCATTTATACAGATGCAAGTGGTGATGGTTTAAGAGCTGTTTTAAAACAACCCCAAGATAACGGTATGTTACACCCGGTAGCGTACTTCTCAAGAAAACTGAAACCAAACAGGATCAAAGAAGAAAGCAATCTATCTCGAATGCCTCGCTATTAAAGAAGCGATTCAATATTGGCAACATTACACATTACTGTTGCTTCGCACAGAATGCTTGATACGAAACTGTGGCTATGGCTATCCGGAAAATTTACATTCTGCTGTCTTACGGGTATATAATCGTCCAATTTCGAGAGCTACTGAGAAAGACAAAAGGAAATTTACCGTTTCGGGAGAGAGAACACCAGGGAAGTGAGAGAATTGAGTTTTCCACTCTCGGGCTTGCTACACTCCTCGGGAAACACAGTAAGAAAGTGCTGGATATAATTGTAAAATCTAGTTTTCCCAATCCTACAACGTTGTAGACAGACATAATAATTTGTAAATATCCTAGGAATAGCGAAGAATATAATCCATGCATGTTTTAAACCTGTTAAAGCTGGGTTCGAAATCACTTCACACAAAGTTCAAAATAGAACTTTTGTTTGTAATTGAATTAGCGCTGCTTAAGTTAATGTTAGAAGAATATAATTAAGTGCTGTGGTCAAACCCTGAACCCTAGTCAACATTTTATTGCCGACCTATTAAATTTGTATTTATGAAAGAAAATGAGGCATTGGTTAGAGAAGAAGAAGGTAGTAACGGAAATAAATAATCTTTCTCCTAATATATACAATTCAGACAATGATAATTTAAAAGTTAACTTTGCATTGCGCTTAGCCATGTTATACGATAACGTTGGTAATATTTTATCAAATATAAATGTCGGCCCAAAATGTTGTACCAGTGGAGAATCTTCAAAGAAAATGGATTCGAAAGAAATTATTCAAAAACCTCGTTTGTGCAGGTTTTTCGACGTTAGCACGCAAGGTATCCGGCAAAGTGTGTGCGAATGCCTCGCCTAGAAATATCTCACAAGGAAATCCGAGTAACAGATACATGCAAATTTTCGTAAAAATTTGCACAAGTGTTCATTAGAACTTACCTAAAAATTTAATCGTAATTCGACCGTGCCAGTTTGTACTTACAGGAAGAAAATAACCTTTCGACCAGACAGTTCTANTGTAAATATTTATAAATCGCACATTAAGCGAACTTGTTTACGAGTTAAAATCCAAAGGTCTCAGCTGTAAGAACCACAAGAAAAGATAAAAGAGACGTACCTTCAGAATTTCAACCTCATAAACGTCGTGAGGTAAACGGTTCTCTTTTTGGGTTCAATCAAGACAGAATATTGGTATCTTATGATCCCAACAATTATGATCCCATTGACACAAGTGTGTATAAAACAAAACAAAAATGAAACGTATTCTTTTCATTTGTAATTTTAAATAACGAATAGAAAAGATGACGCATAAATGTAGTTTATCACCTTCTTTAAATGGTATAATGCATTCCATAATTAAAAGCAAATAAAGAAACGAACTTACCGAAGCACCATAGGGAAGAATTTATGAAGTTTTATCCTACTCAGGAGTCAGTTTGCCTGAATATCACAAAATCCATTCACCTTAAATTTCTAGCAACGAGAGCTCTTGAAATTTCCTAAAAAATGAATTTTAACAGACTTTTTTTCCAATTTTTTAAATTTTAGCAGTTAATTTAATATTTTAACAGATAATTTAACATTGTAACAGAAATAGTAAGAAAGGAAAGATAGCATGTGCAAAAATGCGTGAAAGGGTATTTAGAAAAATAGAAATAATTGGTAATATAATTAGAAAGCTAAGAGAAAATATCGTGGGTTTTATGCCTGGGGCATAAATGTGAAAATTTTCAGCTTTTATGACAAATTCTATTTCGTTTTCTTTTTTTGTTTAAATTGATGTGTGTATTGAATTTCATGACAAAATAATATATATACACATATAAATATCAAAAATAATAATCGCTTTCCTTAGTTTATTTATCGAAATGTCATTTCCTTATATTATTATAATACCAAGAATTATATATATATGATGTAGAATACAAATTACACTTGAATATGGTATAAAAAATAAAGTTTAAAAGAAAATTTCAGATATATTGATTTCTGGAGTTATTTAATTGCTTTTCACATTTAGTTGTGAATTTCCACAGTTGGCCAAATTGCAAAATTCGTGCCATTGGCATTAAGGAAACAATATAGAGTGTAATAACAGGAGAGCAAGAAAATACAAATTCTGACAGTGAATTTAGCAAAAAATCAAGGAAAAGTAAGACAGACATTAGGAATCTGTAGCAAAATAAAAGAAGTTCAAGAGAGCAACGGTAACCATAATAATAAGAAAGAAACATAAGAGGAAGGTCACTAAAATAAATTACAAAGTGTAAAGTGGCAGTAGAAGACAAAAAATAAACAACAAGTGGGAGCAAAGAAAATNACAGGTATATAATAGGCATGATCTTAAATCAAACCTTAAATCCTACAGAAAGTACATATAATGTTGAAGGGAATGGGGAATACGAAAGACAAATAAAAGAAGGTAAGAAAAATTTATGATTAATTAGGAGAGACTTTATATTATAATAGAAAGATATCAGAATATAGAAAAATATAGGAGAAAAGAAAGGAAAATGGGAGAAGCAGAAAAAGAAGCAAACTAATAAAAAGAAGTGAGGTACTAGAAGAGTCAGACAAAATTAAAAGAAGAAAAGATAGAGAAAACGATCATTATAAAAAGGTTGTAAATAAGAGATAAAGTAGAAGAACCCAAAATGATCTTGATCATAAATAGGTTAAACTTTGTTTCAGGGCATCACTCTTTTCTGGTCATTAATTGTATCTTCTGATGTTATTTCATGAATATGAAGATGAATATGAGAAAGAAATATAACAGTTTTGAGCTTAGCGATCCATTGTTTCACAAGTAATGATCAATATATAAATTGATTCGGCAAAGGCAATTTTTGGTATTTTGTAGGAAAAGAAAAATATATATAACCCAATTAATATTATAGCGAAAACATTCATGGTGTGGATAGAAATTAATGCTTTAATGATAATCTGACATAAGGACAAAGTCAACCATACACAGAATATAACTATATGGCATAGGAATATGGGTTTTTCACTACTCAACAAGAATAGATAAAACGCAAACACATTCCCTAAAGAGAATATTATACATACTGAAATACCATGTAATGCCAGATTATGTGATTAAAAGCAAGAAGAATAGTCTTGGAACACAAAATAATAAAATGAAGCATAAACTATACGTTAAAACTAGCGAACGTGGGAGAACACACAATTCGATAGGAAAATATCGCAAAAAGTTACACACACATAATAAACTCAAATAGAGTTATGAAGCGAATTATACAGAAATAACAATAAATTTAAACTGAACAATAATAAAAGAAATAACTGATATACTTTCTGGATAAAAGAAAGAAAGAATAGAATAACGTACCTATAGTCAAGTATATAAATATGCTAAAAATATAGAAAAAATAATTAAAGTTACTTACTTAGAAATGAAACTGCTATTAATAACTAAAAGAATAATCAGAGTTAGAGTAGTCGGGAGACAATAACAATTAGTGAATGCAAAAAACAGCATAAAATACAAAACAGATGAAAACAAAATGTATAATATGTGTAAGAAAAATAAATTGGATACACTATTCAGAATTTACAACAAAATTCATTAAAAAACAACAATATGATGGTCATTTCCTTTTCTGACTAAGAAAAATAATTATGAGGACTGACAAATTTTATTACAAAGCAAAAGCAGCATTAAGCTAAAATCATTCTACCATAGAAGAATAGCACTTCAGACAAATTCACAAATTATAATAATCTAAGAACAACTTAAAAGCTTTGTTATGTGTGTTTTGTAGTAACCGACAAATTTAAAGACTTCTAACCTAAGTATAAATATGCCACAAATAATTTTATGTAGAAATAAACATAAATAATATTAAATAAATAGAATTTTTCTTATTAAAATGTGACAGTCTGTAATAAAAGACGAATTAAAAAAGAAAAAATAACTTTAACAAAGAAGAAATTTATAAAAATTTATTCGTAAAAAATTATGGCCAATCAGATAAGTGAAATAAAAGTACAAAACACAACTTATATTAGAAGAAATATGATTAGTTTACAAGAAGATGATACGAAACGAGAAATGAAACATGTAACGTATTCTCTCAACGTATACTCTATATTTCATTTCCGAACTTCTTTGTTTCCACGCAGTCATAGCAGGTTGAAATAAGACATCAAGAATAGCAGTTATTATTCAAATTATTTGTTATTACGACTTACTTTTGCATGTAGAATAATTTCCTTTTCGGTTACTGTGCTACCTCTGTTATTAAATAGGTTTTGGAGTTCGATATTTAATTGATTCACACAGATTCAGGTTTTATATTCTGTATTTTACCACCATGTACAGTCATATGACCTCACCGGATATTCACAGATAATTAACACGTGGCGGACGCCGAAACAAAAGAGCGTCGTTAGAAGTCGTACCAACTTTGCATGTAGGAACTAGTGATCATACCAATCTAATATTTTTCTCAACAACTCCATTCATCCTAGAACAAATTTTTAGGTTAAAATTATTTATACGAAACTAATATGTATACGAATCTTTTCATTTTATAAAATTGTATGTATAAAATATTTACCTTCGCTAAATCTCTTTTTACAGAAACTTTGCAGATCAAGTTTCTAGTCAAATTTAATTCTCCACTTAGTACTCATTACCAAGTAGTGCTTGGTAAATTAAAAAATTGTAACGTTCAGTAAATTTTTATACGATGTATACTCTACCTTGACTCGAATACGAAAGACGATTATGTTATTACATAGGTTTGAGGTTTGATATTTAATTGATTCACACAGATTAGTTTTGTATGCTCTGTATTTCACCACCTTGTACAGCCATTTACAACACGCCGAATACTCTGATAAAAAAGGAAACGTGGCAGACGGTGAAAAACAGAAGAGAATCGCGAGCAGTCGTAGCAACTCTGGATGTAGGAACTAGTGATCATACCAACATAAGATTTATCTGAACAGATTAAACAGTACTGGACTCTATGCCGATGTGCCAGCGTCATATAATGTCGACGATAAGGTAGCGTTATTTGCTGATTGGTTATGCTTCAGGACTACAAGTGGAACCTGTGTACGATCGCTGGTTAAATTGGTCACTTTACGATATGTTTATGAAATCTCAACGCAATTCTTTTGTTAACATTTTCATAATTGTACTTCAATTTTGGGATTAATTAAACAAATATTTAATAACTATTTTAATACCGAAAATAAGGATTATTATAGTGCGAAATTTTATGTCTATATATTATGTTAAAATATGTAAAATAAAATATATAAATGTGTGCGTGTTACGTTCTATTTAGTTGCTGACGAAAAGGTAGCGTTAACTGACGTTTAATGCAACTGGCAATGAGCTCCACTTTCGGCTAACCTGCAATGTGCGTGAATACTGGCACGTGAGAGGATTAAAGTTGTTCGAAAGTAAATTAACAGTATGTAATGATTTATTCAAATCTTATTCGATTTCCATATTGACAATTGACTGACAGACTGACGGATATAAAATTCTTCGGTTGACAAAATGATAACTAACTCTTCGATAGACAAAATGATAACTAACTCTTTAATAGACAAAATGATAACTAACTCTTCTAATGGTAATTATTCGGTTGATGAACGGTAATTACTCGATAAACGAACGGTAATTATTGTTCTTACTCGATTAACGAATGGTAAATATTCTCACTGACTTCTCTGAGTCGCTACTTTTATGTCCGTCGGAGATGAAAAACATCGGGGTCTTTCTTTTGAAAATATTTGGGAAGATCCCCAACGTTTGTTCAACTGCCGACTTTGTTTACAATTGAAATTGTCTGGATATCGTTATAGAAATATAATTAGATAAATATAAAAACATGGTTAGATAAGTTTTCGCAAGATGTAGCTTTTAGCGGCTTTAACTGCCTTTCTCTTCAAATACTGTAAACATGGTTTCAAATAAACGTTTTAAATTACCTTGATTTGAAAGAAGTTATCAATTTTACTTTCGCGCTACGGATCGTGCGGGTTGCGGGACGTGAAAGTGCATATGCAAAATATATTACATGTGTGTGTACCTACATTCAAAATACGTAAGAGTCATACAATATTTTAGATTACGAATTTGGTTTTAATCGTTCATTATGTTCTTTTATTACAATTTAGTTGTCAATTGCAAATCGATTTATAAGTTTCATAAGGGAAGGATCTTTTTATCGCAAATAGACCAATGGAAAGTTTTTCTCTAAAATGGATTGCAAATAATAATTTTGAATAAAAACGAGAAAATAAATGTCTTTCCTAATGGAAGAAAAATGAATAAGGTATGAAAATCTAATAGCTAATAAAATTTTATTCGTTATTCCTTATTGACTATCGATATTAGACCTTGATATTTCGTGTCAGGTATCTCTATCTCTGACAATAAGAAAGGAGAACATTTGTTTAGAACTTTACGTCCTCGAGAATATTTTTAACCCCATAATAAACAGTTTTTGTAAACAAAATCTTATTTTTAAAATCACAGCCGCCATTAGAGACTGCGGAGCGCGGAACAAGTCTCGCTCTGACAAAATAATATTATTATACATATGTATGGTATTAAAAATTAGAAACAGAAACGAAATGTACCTCTGTAGCTCATAACTTTCTTTGGCGAGAATTTATTCCTATTCTAATTATAAAGTTTTTAATAATAACAATAACAAAATAATGACTTGATGATTGAGTACATATTAAAAAAATACCTGTATCTGAAATGTTTATTATTTTAAAACTTAGTGCAGTACAATTATTTCATAAAGTTTATTATTCTCGCTTTGTTTCGTGCAAAATCAATAATTATATCTTCGTAATTTCAATTTTCACATAACTTATTCGAATTAAATAATCGATTAGATAGGCTTTCCTGAGACATAGTAGTATATATATAATTTTTAATTAATTTTAATCTAGAGAAAGTACGCCCTGCAGGAGCGATTGGAATAATTAGTAATATTCTTAAAGTAACATAAAATTGGAAAATAAATTCTTAATTTTATGTATCATATTCGAACGTTGCGTTGTCACAAAATATTTTTTCTTCATTGAGCAAGTTGCTTCTATCTATATTTCGATGATTTTCATTTTCTAAAATAATGTTCAAATACATACGGTGTTTAATCATTTCCTCTGCTTATATATTTTTTAGTGTTGTTATGTTATATAAAAATCTGAATAGTACAGAATCATGCTCAATGCTTAATTTGTTTGAATCTTTCTCCGATTAAAAATATTCTCTGATCAACAATAACTAAAAATTGCTTCCCGAAAAAGATAACTTCGGTGTTATGCGAACGTGTCTCTCCGCTTCATAGGCATAACAAATTTTCGTTTTCTTAATACGACATCTTAAAAATTTAATGAAATGTCATTATTAGAGCAGGTGAACCTGTCGAAGAGCTACTTGCTCACTGATGTCGATGCCCTTGAAATATGTCGTGAAATCATGATTCTGAATAACTTTTTCTTATAGATACGAATGCTCGGTCTTCGTTTTTGTTATATTCTTGCAAAAGTATGTTTGGTATCATAAACATATAAATCTTGTTTTTATATTTCATACAAAATTAACAGACTTTTAGTATAGCTAAACTTAAGTAATAGAACTAAGAAATAGTTGTAATATGCTAATCCGAGTATGGGTTCTCAAGGTTGATGATGAGCTTGGGCTCGAAGTGACATAACAGGTCACTGAATGTAGCCACGGTCACGGGAGGGACGTGTACCTAACAGAGGTATGGAATAATTATATAGCTCTCCTTAAAAACAAAGATTGATCCGAGAGATAGAGAAAGGACTATATAAGGGCAGTTCCATTTGGACTGCAGAGCGGTTTACTGAGAGAAGTACTACTTGTACGTTGAGTCACACCAAGATCGTGCATCACATCGCATTCGTCATCCCGTTGGCCGTGGATTCGTTATCGAATCTAAATTCATTGTCATTGACATCTCGTTTGTCCGATCGCCGCTATTACTTGCTAGCTCTTGTAATAATCACATTTGTACCAATAAAGATCAGCTAGAATACATAACCACGATGGCCAATTCGAGTGAAGATTCGTCAAACGTCCAAAATTCCAACGCCAACCCGACATATATATTATATATGTGTCGGAGATGAAAGGACACCGAAGCCTCCCCTTTGGAATTTTGGGAAAATCCCTTAACACTTTAATCTGGATTCTACCATAGCCGTAATTAAGCAATTGTCGTCATTCAACCCAATTGTAGTTGTTCGACATTTGTGATAATGAGCTTGGGTTCGAGGCGACAACTAGTCACCAAACGTAGCCACGGTCAAGGAATGAATGTTTTGTCTAACAATGGTATGGAGTAATAGTATAGCTCTCCTTAAAAAGAAATAATTGTAGCGGCACTCGACAGTAAACATTCCAACGGTTTCTGTCCCGTGGCTCGCCACACGCAGACACTATTCTCCGGGTAAGATGATTACCAGATGTCGATGCATCTCCACAGTACATATTCACTTAGCCTGAGGACCCGTTATAAATCTTAAGATTTAGTTAACACAAGTCCTTCAAACAGACAAACAGTCTTTGCCCCAACTACGGGAAGATAAGGCAAATTTATTTTTCTCGTGAACGACGCTTCCCGCTAGCAACTCAAGGGCGGTTACCATCCTTTTCTAACCACCAACATGGAAATTGACCAATTAACAGCAACGTCAATTTCCCTCACTTTCCGAACGAAGGCTTTCCTCGACGAATCCGAGGATCTTGTGTCCTTAGACACACCCCATATAGTTTTCCTCTGCAGCATCATCGTGACGAAAAGTGATTCTCGCAAGGTTGCATTAGCGAGTTATATAGCGTCTTTGCGCTCGGTGGATATTCTATGTTTTAACAAAGAGTTAGTTCAGTAATACTTATACCGTAGACAAGCAAGTTGGGTACAACTTGGGCTTTGAAGGAAAGCGCATTTTGTTATCCCATCGACCGCGGATTCATTATTGAAGCCAGGATTATTGTCATTAGCACCTTGAGTATTTAATTACCATAGTTACTTGTCAAATTCTGTAATAATCATATTTGCTTTAGTAAATATCTTCTCTATTGTATAATAACAATGTCTAGTCCAAATGTAGATTCGTTTCACGCCCCTAACCCTAATCATAATGTGAACCCGACACATATATTATATATTATATAATATATATACAGAAACAGACTCTGTACATTTCTAGAGAAAATTTTGTAAAGAAACTGCCCAGTCTCATCACTTCCAGGAATGAGATTGTGGAGATGCGATCAAACACATTGAAATGAAGTTGGTGAATAATAATAGGTCATTTGCAATGTGAATAGCTAAGAATGAAGAAATTGAAAAAATTTTACAAACGGGTCGCGATTGGTGAACTACTTCTACAAGATGCAAGATATTTCATCTCAATAGCCCAATAAAATCAAAGGTAATCAATGAATATCCATAAAAGTTTTTTTTCGAAAGGAAAAAAATAGTTTATGGAACAAACGCAAACAATTTCGTAACTGGATGAGCAGAAGAACATGCCCCACAAGACACAAAAAGAATCATTCCAATTGGTCAAGCCATTTCGAAAAAATCGGTGAACGTATGTAAAAGAAGATAAACTCATCGATTTGGGATGTCTTCGTCTGTTTCGAAGTCAATATAAAAAGGGCACTAATGTTTGTAAGAATGCGAATATTGAGATTGTGCATGCATTATCATTTTTCAGGTTGCATGCGCCATGGTGGCCGGCAATACCAAATTTCTTCTTTATTCTCGTTTATAACTAATTTCAATTCTAGCAGCAATTCATAGATGGTGGGTATTATGTTTGGTTGTAGCGGTAAGCGTACATATGGTCATGTTGTCACTTTCCAAGTTCTCGCGCTTATGTATTTCGAGTCAAATATCATTATCAAGTATCAAGTGCATTACTCAGTATATTTTCTAGTAATTAAGCTATCAGGTAACATCCATTTTCTTGACAAAAGGCTAGTTAGTTTGAAGGAGCACTTGTACCAATTCAACTGGTATGCAAAATTAAACAATAATGTTTAATACCTGACACGGCTCATTAATTCATATGTACTGTGCATTGCTAGAAAGATGACTAGCGTAAGGAATGCAGGTCTGATTGGTTACATCGAGTAGAGTCAACGCAATCATAAAGATAGGTAAGCACGCGTATTGATCGAAAGTGTCACACCTATAAACAAAACAATTCAACGATGCGGTAAACGATACAGAGCAATAACTCCCTCGTTTCTATGTTGTCCCGTTACTTATCTTTCCAGTAACGCACTATACAGCGGCAGACGAAAGTATCGACATAGCCCGAATTTTAGTATAAAATTCCTTGTAACTCTATAAAGAATGTAATTCTCCATTCAATTTTTTATGAAATATAATTGTCGACTCAATAGTTTAAGTATATCATGAATTATAGATTTCAAAAATAGTTATAATATAGAAAAAAGATAAAATGCACATAATGTTCCATTCTCAGCGGAACAAAGGTATTAGGATATTTAAGATTTTACAGCATAAACTTATTATAACGTTTGATTTAATATTTGGTATGTAATCCTTTTGTTTTATCACAGCTTTCAGGCGATTAGGTATTGAATGTACTAATTTCTTTTTGATTTTTGAACCTACCTTATGGCATTCGTCAAGGAGTATTTTTTTCTTCAAATCTTGCTCAAATGTAATATGATGTATTTCAATTCTTCTTCCTAATTCAATCCAAAGAAACTCAATAGAATATTTTGTCTATAATAGATTTATAAGTATGTAATAGAACTCTAACTCCTGTGCAGCTGTGCGCGCAAAATTTAAGATTCTTTGATTGAAATTCTTGAATTGAAGCTCAGTATTTGATTTCCGCCAAACAGTCTTGTAATTCAGTCATTCAAGTAGGGCAAGTAACATTTACATTCATCTGAAAATATCGCACGCTTCCAAAAACTGATATTCTTGTCGATATATCTTTTCTTTTCCTCACCGTACAACTATTTTCCCAATTAAAGATGGGATTCCCTCAGCGGCTGTGTCTAGCCTGAGGTCCTAGTTGCGTGTCGTACAGCTGACAAACTGACCGACCGAAAAATAATTAGTCGCACAACGATGCGACAATGTCCACATACAGCAATAAAACAGGGACATAGAAGAAAGTCGGTATACGAGCGGCAAAAGCAGAAAAGGATAACAACTCGAACGACAAGTAGAAAGAGAAAGATTCATAAGTTCGATCACCAGCAAACGTGTCATGCGAAAATGCTGTGTGTCTGTCTTTTGTCATGCTGATACGTCGGTCAGTTTGTCGACTACGCAACGTGCTAGGACCTGCTCCGAGACAGGTTTTAATTCGAATCACATGAACGACATCCATCGCCGTTCTGCAGCAGTGTAGTCACAAACGCAATGAGACTATGGTAGCCAAATTAACTTTTATTAAATACATTTATTTCTTAAATATATTTTTATTTAATAATAATAATGTGGGGACTTTCAGTTTGGATGGCATAAAGACAGAGAAAGAATACGTAGGATTGTGTGTGTTAGGGATGAGGTGTATAATGTTGTCGTCCGTGATATTAGTAGTTGTTGCTGGCTGCAGATGTCGCTGCTGTTGGGGTACTGCAGTATTTTTCTTCCTATTTAAGGAATCGTGGAAGAAAAATCGGGCTTCGGTCGCCGGGATTCGAACCCGGGTCCCGAACATTCGTAACCTAAGGCGCTAACCACTGCGCTGCCGTCGTCCGTTACTAGTTAGTGTCGAGTGGCGGTATTTGTGTTGTCGAGTGCCGCCACAGGGAGAAAAGGGGCGTAAGGATTGGAAAAATGAACGGGGCATACATAGTGGACGATAGCGGAGAGCGAGAAAGAATGAAAGAGCGAAAGAAAAATGATTGATATGGTAAAGTAGTACATCGGTGAAGGAGTGTGGAGATGAGGAAACATTACGGGAGAAGTAGCAATAACGGGAAAAGGTGAACATGATTTGAAGAGTCACGACATCCTACGAAGAGGGAGCTTATTAGAAGTGTCGGTATAGTGGGTTGTGGAAAGTTTATTGGAGATATGATATAGATAAAATGTAGTAGATAGAGAAGAGGGGAAAAGATGGAAGGGGCGATCGAAAAATGTGGAGACGTTAGGAAGAGGAAAAGCAATAGCACGGGAACGGAACGGGACCTGGATAAATTTTTGAAAAGTAGAAAGGGAATGGATGAGACGATGTTTAGAAGAGAAGATGAAAAGAAAGCGTTTAAGAAGAGCTTTTGGTGGAATACTCGTGAATGTGGATTGGAACTTATAAAAGGTCTACGTGTGGTTTTCGCCGTTAAAGCTTATAGCATGATCGTAAAGAAGACTGGTTCTGCTTGTTCTGAATTCTTAATCTTTTAATAAGGGGAGTTGGATTATTACAGCACACTCCTTAGAATTCTAATTTGTTTCGCAAACCAACTCAATAGCTTGAAACGTAATATAAGCTGGGTATGTCTAAAAAGTAATTGAAAAGCACATTAGCTGTAAGTTGCCGAGGTCTAGAACCTGGAGTTCAGGTAATGTCCTACCCATACCAGAAGGCATATCAATGACGCATGGAAGCATGGGAGCGATACTTTCATTCGGCGAGCATCAACTCAATTAGCTGCAAACACTCAAATCTTTGTAAAATCGATAAGTCTCACTTGTGTCAGATATACATTGTTATCCACTTACTAATGTATTCAGTATCCGATGATTACCATTAATTATTGACTCGCCGTTAATACTGTGTATGAAATGTGTATTCGCACAAAGCATTCATGAGAAAGAAATTACTCTGTTCATGATTCAACAGAAAGAAAGGATCGATGATGATTTAACCTAAAGTGACGGGAGGATGCAATAGAGATTGCGGAAAGGGGCCGAAAGTAGGCAAAATGAAAGGGAAAAGGGTAAGAGTAAGATATGGAAAAATGTGGATTGAGGTGTAAAGGGATACGCACAGTAAATAAATACAGAGAAAGAGAAAGGAGGTGGACTAGATGGGGGAAGAATAGAAAATGTGAGAAGGAGAGGAAAAGGAAGTGCAGAGTGCCTTTTTAGAACTCAACGAGCCTAGTGGGAAAGAATAGGGATTTTTTGAGAGAATTGGAAGATTGGAACGTGATGATGTTGATGAAGATGTGGATAAAGAGGATGACGTAGTAGGCGATACGGAAGAGGTTGCCAAAAGGATGTGAATGGAGTATGCAGAGGACGAAGAGGGAATGTCAGGAGAGAAAGAGGGAATAATACTTGGAATAAGAAAGCAGATAGTAGGGAAGAGGGAAGTCAGAATAAAAATAGAACAGGGAGTTAGAGGCAGAACATCATGTCAGGTAGTTCTAAGGGGAAGGGGAAGGGAGAAGGGTATGTGGGGTGTATGTTCAGAGAGATACAGAACAAAAGTTGGAACTAAAAGTGTGGAATTGAAAATGGAAGAAGAAGTTGACTCGGACCATTAACCAGTGTTGGTAACCTTGTGGAAACAGAAGGCAGCTGAGAAGAAGATAGGAAAGAGAAAGGAGCTAAGAAAGATGATGGTTGAGGGAGGCGAAAAAATTGAAGAATGGGAGAAGAAAACAGAGGAACGATCAGGAAGGGGAAACAGTGTAGCTGGAAAGTGGGAGTTAATAAAGGAATGAGTAAAAAAGGCTTAGAACGTCAAGTAGAGGTATAGGGAAAGGAAATGAAAATATAAGGTGCTTTTTGAGGAGATTAAGCAGGAAAAAAGGAAGAATTTCTTAAGGATAGTGAGAAAAGTACGGAGAAAGAAAAATAAATAGGGAAAGTGGAAGGAGAAGATTGGAGTAGAGGAATAGAGGCAATACTTTATAAATATAATGGGAAGTCCAGATGGTAGGGGGACCGGATATGAAATCAGAAGCATAGAAGTGAAGGAGAAAAGGGAGAGGGAGGCGAATATCCGATGCGATGTTAGACGTACGGAGTAGTGAAACTAAGGAAATAGATCTAGAAGTTGTTGAATAGGGTCTGGAAAGAAGAGGTAACCGAAGGAATAGAAAAGAAGTCGACAATGATAAATAAAAAGGGGTAGGCGGAGGTAGCCAGAGAATGTGAATATGGAAGAGGTGTTGATTAAAAAGGATTAGGTGGGCGTGAATCTGAGGCGGAGAGGCATTTACTCGATGGCATATGCGGCTAATGTGGCGTGGGAGGATTTCTCTAATGTTGAGAATGGTCAAAGGAAAATTTGAGGGGAAAGAGGCTGGAGTTAACTACACATGTGGCGGCACTCGACAGCACAAATACCGCCATTCGAGACTAACTAAGAACCAGACGACGATAGCGCAGTGGTTACCGACATAGGTTACGAACGTTCGGGACCCGGGTTCGAATCCCGTCGCCTGTAGTCCGATATTTTTCTTCCGCGATACATAAATAGGAAGAAAATACGACAGTACCTCAGCAGCGACATCTACCGCCAGGAGCTATCACAATTAGCGCGACATAACCGCCTCACACAAAAAATAAAAATTATAGTGTGTAAGAAAGGAGAAAGGATGGGACAATTCCAATGAACAGATGACAAATTTCAACCACTTGGAGCAGCAGGTGCAACCTACGATAAGCAGAGTTGAGACACAAGGGGACCATCTGGCGGAGAGAGTGTGGGGAAAGGCTCCAACACGCATACAGGTTTAGGACGTTGATACATATATAGAACTTCTGTATAGAATATGTTATAAATATTGCAAATAGTATATGTGCGAGCATTTTTTTCGTGGAGGAAACCTTCGTACCGGTTAAAACCTCCACGGTGATCGTCCTGACGGTTGGCAGGAGAGCTCGGGGATCATCTTTTTCGTATTACTGCTGGGACATTCCTTCGTCTTCTCCCTGATGTCGTAATCGAGAGTCATCCTTGGTTGATTGGGCCATTAGGACAGACTACTCCTCCTAACGCCAAGCTGTCGGGGCCGTCGTGTAAGCCCTCTTCGGCGTGACGGCACTCTCGATGGATGTCGTCCTCTCACCCTTTCACTTTCGGCGCGCTCCTTTGCGAGCATGACATGCTCGCAGTAGTAGCGGACAGCGATGTACTCCTGTTGCCCCGTCAGCATGGCTTCGACGATCGTCACGGGGGCCAAACTCTCGCCGATATCGAGTCGTAGGACACGGCGCGGCTCCTCTCCCGCCGGGCAGAACTCAGCGTGTGCTGTGCCGCGTCTTCCTCTTCCTCGCAGTGATGGCACGTATTAGTCACTTCCCGCCGACTCCTTAACAGGAACTCCCCGAACGCTCCGTGCCCAGTGAGTATCCGACGATCCACAGAATCGGATTCAAGTGATGAAATGAGCGGTCATTTAAACACACAATAAACTAAAAAGAATATAAAAATAATAAAATAAAATAAAACACTAACAAAAGATTAATTAAATGTAGACGCACATGATACTATTACATAAGGGCGACTAGTATACTAACGATTTGGGATATACGTACATATATAAGAAACGCGAAGATACATCGAATAGAATCAATTAAAAACTAATTAATAAACTATGATTATGTACGAATTGACAATCCAAATGGTTAGCCGATCAATTAAGAACAATCTATGATTTGACAGTTGGATAAACTATGATCTAAGATCGTAATCAATCAAGAATAATTCGCGATTTGAATAAATCAAGAAATTAAACAAGGAAAGCAATTAAAATATACAATTCTACATTATTAAAACTAGTTAACATGCTAGTAAATTTAAAGAAACTATATATGAAAAGTATATTGTAAAATATATATATATATATATGTGTGTGTGTGTTTTATATTATTAAACCAAACAAGCAATAATCTAATAAATAAAAATACAATACAAGAAATTACATTATTAAGATTAACTAATATTAAAAGAATTCCATACGAAGTTACATCGTGAGAGATATACACATATAGATATATATATACACAACCTAACACAATGTAAAAGAAATAAAATGCACGATATTACATTATTAAAACTAATTAATATTTAGATAAACTCAAAGAATTTTTACATTTGTAAAATAAATATATATATGTCGGAGAAGCGTTATGATTAGAGCTGGGGTTAAGGGCGTGAAAGAAATCTTCGTTGTAATTAGACATTGTCGTTATGCAATAGAGAAGATATTGACTAGAGCAAATATGATTGTTACAGATATCGACAAGTAACCGTGGTAATTAGATACTCGAGACGCTAATGACAATGATCCTGGGTTCGATAA
>NW_025219987.1:1154469-1175342 GCF_014825855.1 Bombus pyrosoma
GTTGGAGTGTTTACTGCCGCGCGCCGCTGCTGTATTTTTTCAAGGAGAGCTATACGGTTACTCTATGCCTTTGTTTAGGTAAACGTTTATCCCTTGACCGCGGCTACGTTGGCGACTGATTGTCGCCTCGGGCCCAAGCTCACTGTTACAAATCTCAAATAAACACGATCGGATTGAATGACAATTATTTAATTATGGCCATGGTGAAATCCGGATTACAATATTACGGGATTCTCCCCAAGTTCCCAAGGAAGGCTCCGGTGTTCTTTCATCTCCGACATATATATATATTATTATCACATCAAACAACTAATAATCAAATAAACATGATGGAATAAATATATGAAACTACCTTGCGAATATTACATTACAGAATATTCAACTAAACTGACTGAAGATTTAACCAACAAAATAATATATATATATCAGCATCGAACATAATCAACACAAATGTCACACGATTCTTCGTTCTTGCCCACGACACTTCACACGTTGACTACGCCTTCTGGCACCACTCACACATTTTGGAACCCGTCCTCTTCTTGCGCTGAAACAACACATGTAGTAAATAAAAGATGAATGACAAAAGACAAATTAAAAATAATGAAACAGAACAAAGTACGCACCAGGACAGTCTGCATAAGGAACCTTTGATGAAGACACCTCTGTATTCACCATTTAATATCATAATCACCAAAACCTACACCGAAAAACAATAAATCAACCAAACACTGGAAGCAATAATCAGATGGAAATATTAACCAAATGAGTAAAATAACGTCAAGAACATCTCACGAAGTCTCTCCATGTACTGGGAGCATACAGCAGAGAAGATCGCTCTGACCACAAGAGCAGTGACACAGGAGAATATCCAGGACTCTGGCAGAAGTCTCCTCAGGGAAGCGAGCCTTCGCACAGTCATCTGGATCGTCTTCACGAGCCGCCTACACATTTTTGGAATCTCCTCCTCTTGCGCTAAAACAATGCATACAAGATCAGGCAACGGACGAAAGTTAAAATAAATAAAATAATACAATACTTGTACAGGTTGGACAAATGCAGATACTTCCATGTCCATAACCAACATAACCTGCACCCACAGAGGAAAATATATAAACCCCAACAAACTAAAATATCGAGGAAACTAAAATAAATAAAAACCAACACTAAGAATAATATATTCGATTTACAATACCGAACAAACTTAAAATAAATAAAATAAATATTAAGAATAATTTATTCGATCTACGATATCGAACTGAACTGTCAAAACCGCGCACCATCACGCACAAACACACATTAAAACTCAATGCCGTGTTCACAAACGAAAATGTGAACGATTACATAAAAACAATCAAATGGACGAAATAGCGTTAGAAATAGGATATAATACGGAGCAAACCGTCGTATGACTGTCACCCAGCGGGGGATTTGATTATAAATAAGCGTAGCAACATAGAATTAAGACACTTTGGTTTGAGACATTTGTTTGATAGACTTTTGTTTAAGAGACACTTATAGACACTTTTGTTTAAGTTACACTTGTTTAAGATACTTGCTTGTTATATAGTCAGATACTTATAGACACTTATAGACACTTGTTTTAGACATTTATACTTGCTTGTTAGATACATACTTGTTAGTCATTCACTTGTTTCGAGACACTTGTTACTTATACTTACTTGTTACTTATACTTATACTTACATACACGGCGGGGCAGCCAGCTACGCTTGTTAAAGCTTGCGACTCAGGAGGACAACGCCGTCGCGAGTTCGAATCTTCTCACCCCGGGATAAATTTGCAAAGGACGGAAAATCCAAAATCTCTCTTAAAAGTAATATACAACAGGCAAGAACTTACATACACTTGTTAGCCATTTACTTGTTAGACACATTTACTTACTTACAGTCAGTTAGTTTCTTTGTTCAATCGTACGCAATTAATTTGTTAAAACCGAGTCGCGAAAATCTTTTAAGAATTAGTAAAATCGAGTTAATAAAATTGTAACCGTGTGCCGCGAGTTCAATGTATATCGCGATTAAATAAATGAATAAACTAAAAATAAATAAAGACTTTGTTAATAATTACACAACGCGTTAACCGCGTCAGCGGAACCTAGGACCTTCAACATTTTTGGGCATCACACACATCTCAAGGTAAGAGATCAAACTTATAAATTTTCCTCTTCTCTAATAACTCCGCGATATCCGGATATTAATATATTCGATCTTGCTTTCTATCTCGTGAAATCCCTGAGCGATATAATATCGATTTTTGACTCTTGAACGATAGGTCATTCGCTGTGTTGCTTGTGTATAATAGTGTTTTCTTTATTTTGAAGAAAACACTTAACGATCTTCGCATTCCTCCTCCCATTGTTGGCAAATATCGCCCGTCTTTGGGCAAGGCTTGCGAAATCACTCAAGTCTCACACAGAGAGTTAAACTAATCCTTGGAAAAATCGAATCACAGAGCTCGCCGATACCCGATCATTAAAGCGCGAATTTTTACGAATCGAATCCCTCTCGATCTCGAACGCCTATAACAAAAAACACCTTGTTACCAGAAACTTATAGAAATCACTCGGATAAGAGATTCAAATTTTTAATCATACTTAGATACATACCAATACTAGTTACTTATCTTAATAACTTCAATGCTCTCCCATGCTAGTACTCCTGTCCATAGCAGGTTAGCAAAAACGTGGAATATAATAGCCAGTCGCCGTAACGTAACTGCACCCGTAGCACAGCAATTCTTTTAATACAAAGTAAAATTAAAATAAAAAGAAAATTTTATCGTCGAAATAGTCCTTAGACTATTTCTGGTGGCAGCAACTACCGTATTAATTGGAAGTTTAAATTTATATTTCAACTACTATCGTTCATATTTCTTTTCGTTCAAATTAACTAAAAAATAAATAAGTCAAAACGTAACAGAATTTTGTACCTACTTCATCTAGTAGGTACACCGGACCATATGCGGACGGCGAGTTTGTCGGTCGTCCGTCTTCCGAAGCAGGACCAGCCTCGCCATGCGGCATATCCGAGGGTATACTCCTTCCCTCAGACACCTTGTAAATAGGTAACGTAGTCTGGGGGCCACGGCCGCCATCGTCTCTGCACATATCCGTCCTGGGACTCCGCCCGGGCCCGGCGCCGCGTTGCGGGAGGCCATTTTCTTCGTCTTTCATCCAGAATCTCCTTCGCAACCCCTAATTCCTCTCTCCTCTCCACTGTCCAAGTCGAAGTAGTGCGCGGCTGCCCCGGGCTGTCCTCCTGTGACGGGAACAATGTGCGAATTACCTCTTCCAGCAATTCCGGATCTATATCTGCCGTCAGTAGTGGAGCCCTTGGACGCAGTTTCTTCATCAACATCTTGTACAATTGTCCCCACGGGTCGGATTTGACTGAGTGGACGAGGTCCCTCTAGGCTCAGGCTTTAGCGCTCTTGATCTTTCGCTGTAATCTGTGTGGTGGCACTCGACAGTAAACTTTCCAACGGTTTCTGTCCCGTGGCCCGCTACATAAAGACCCCATTCCTGCGGACAAGATGACTGCCAGATGTCGATACATTCTTAACAAATATTTTCAGCTAGCCTAAGGATCCGCTATAAATCTTAGGATTTATTTTAGCTAAGGTCTTCCAAAAGAACAAATAGTCTTTGTTTTATTAGTCTCCAAGTCTACCACCTAGTACGGGAACACACGAGAAATCTGCTTTCTCTCACGTACAACCCTTCCCGCTAGCAACTTCCTCTCAAGGGCAGTTGCATCCTTTTCCAACGACCAACACAAAAATTAGCCAATAAACAACGACGTCCATTTCCCTCACTTTCCGAATCAAAGCTTTCCTCAGCGAATACGATGATCTCTCATCCTTAGACACACCCCATCACAGTTTTCCTTCGCAGCATCATCGTGACGGAAAGTTAGTCTTTACATAGAGTCGTTACCCTTCGGTCGTTACCTAGAGTTGTCACACAACGGTCGTTGCAATCGCACGGTTCGAGTCAATCAACAATCCAAATCTTCGGCATCTCGCGCAATCATCGTCTGAACGCTCATCGGACCAAAACACATAGACCAGTAGGCGAACTGTTAACCGCGAATCGCGAACCGTTAATAGTAACCACGAGTTCTGCGCATCAGTACACCCAGAATATATTGTGAATAAATATTTACTGTTGAATATATCTGAGTGTTTCTTCAATACCTATCACGACCTAATCACCTTAGCTGTATCGCGACTCTCTATTTGTCTCGTAGCAGAGGGAGATCTCTTCCTCGTCATGAATCCGTCGACACATTGACGCATCACATGCCGCTTTCATGTCTCGGTGAAGGTTCTCTGCCGCCTCGCCCACGCTTGTTTCTTTTGTATGGGCGTCCCAGTTACAGACCGCGACAATGACTGCTGTCTGGAGAATCTCGTTGTCTCTATCCTTGAGGCGCCATATTGGCGGCGGGCTGGAGCGCTCCATTCCCTCAATTCGCGGGCCTCTCTCGCGGGCATTGTCTCCGGGCCGACCTCCATGAATATATACAGGTAGTCTGAGAGATTCTCCACGCATTGGGGGTACTTCGTGTAATATCGACGACGGAACACCCTCTCCACGGCACGCATGTACTGATCGAGCCTCTGTTAAGTAAGAGGAGCCCGAGGCCCGCAGCTCAGTCTGACAGCATCCGGCCACGAGCATCTGTCCTTGTATTCCCCCATTGTGAAGAGTGAGCATTAAAGTCTCCCCGATCGAGGGCCTGACGTGAAAGGTATCGTCTCAAGCAATCGCCAACCCCGTCCAGGAACTCATCAAACGCGACCAGACCACTGTTCGGTTAGACATATTCGCCTATCACCACCATCTCAGCCCACTCGATCGCGGAATACCCCTTGCCCTGCTCGAGCAGGATCTCTGCGATGGGTGTGCCCGGTACTGACGTCCACGTCATGGCGACTAAGCCATACTGGCTACACCCCGACCCAGTCAGGGGTGTCTAGTATACGATAGGGCTCAGATACTACTGCCAGGGCAACCCTGCTCTCCCTTATCGTCTGGAAGAGCAGGTCTTGTGCCCGTTTCGATCGCCCCAAGTTGGTCTGGAGGAGCAGCATGAGTCTACTTTCCTAAGTCCATATCCATGGCCTCCCCCCGGCCATCTGCCCCACTCGTGATCCTTTGCTCTTGTTGCCGTAGATCTCTCGCGTTGTCGCCCTGTCTCCTGTCTGTAGCGGGCTCCCGAATCCGGCTCGTCCCTTTAGTTTTCGGCGGAACGCATGCCGCCCCCCCCATTCTATGGGTGCCTGATGACCGATGCACCCGCAGCTGTAGAATAGCTGCCCCCGGTCTACCGTAGGTCCGCAGGTCACTCTCACGTGTTCTAGCTCTAAGCATCCATAACATCTTAAGGACCTCTTCGAGATGGCTTCGACCCTCTCCATTGACCAGTTCACAAGAACTCTTCCCGCTTGACTTAGTTTCCGCGCTGTTATTGTCGGACACCTTATTCAGACTGGCCCAAGGTCACCTCTGGAAATCCTGATGTCTCCTACTTGAACTTCCAGTGCCTTGCATCCTTCGACCCTCGCCAGGGTATCACGAAGTTCCTCCTTGCCAACTGAGATATCGATCTTAGTTACTCTCAGCTCCGCTGTTCTTGTTAGGGCCGCAACTTTCACCGTGGTCGGATCCAGGGCTTGTGTCAACCGTACTGCAAGCGCGGGAGTCTTCTCCTTCTCTTTGTCCCCGAGAACTTCTAGAATGATGCTCCCAGTCATCGCCTTCTTGATTTTAATTCGTACAGTACCGAATTCGGCCAGCGAGACTTTCTGTCTAGCCGTCGCCAGCACTTCAGCATATGATGTTTTCGTCCCCTCGCTCAGCGTTAGGGTCACTGCAGATGACTGCGGAGGGGGGAGATCACCTTCCTGGTCTCCTGCACCGGTCTTCCTGTTGGGGTTCGTTGCGAGGTCTCAGGCGCCTTGGAAGCACTTGATCTCTTCGCATCCTTCTTCTTTTTCTTGTGCTCGACCATCTTCCATTCACCACCCTCTTGCCCCTTCGAGGGCGATGATTTTTGGGTGGCATTGCCCTCAACCGTGGTTGCCTTTCTCTGCCTTGTTTCCAGACTATGACGCCAGTCCTCTAGGGCATATATGTGACGGAAATGAAAGAACACCGGAACCTCTCCTTTGGAATTTTGGGAAAACCCTTTAATACTTCAATATAGATTCTACCATAGCCGTAGTTAAGCAATTGTCGTCGTTCAATCCGATTGTAGTTGTTCAAGGTTTGTGATAATGAGCTTGGGTTCGAGGCGACAATCTGTCGCCAATCGTAGCCGCGGTCAAGGAATAAACGTTTACTTAAACAAAGGTATAGAGTAACCGTATAGCTCTCCTTGAAAAAATATAGCAGCGGCACGCGACAGTAAACACTCCAACGGTTTCTGTCCCGTCACTCGCTACACAAAGACCACATTTTTTGGACAAGATGATGGCCAGATGTCGATACATCTCCACAGTATATTTCCGGCTAGCATAAGGACCCGTTATAAATCTTAGAATTTATTTAGCTGAGGTTCTTCAAACTGACAAATAGTTTTAGTCTTAGCAGCTCCTAAATCTATCACCTACTGCGGGAAGATACGAGAAATCTTCTTTTCTCACGTACGACGTTTCCGCTAGCAACTCTCTCTCTCTCAAGGTGGTTGGCATCCTTTTCTAACCACCGATATGGAAATTGACCAATTAACAGCAACGTCAATTTCCCTCACCTTCAGAACAAAGCATCGCTCCACGAATCCGATGATCTCGTGGCCTTAGACACAGCCCATCATAGTTTTCCTCTGTGGCATCATCGTGACGGAAAGTCATTTTCTCGTGCGATCTCATCTATGAGGAAGAATAATGTCTTTACGATCAGTGAATATTTCACGTTTTGTTAACCAGGAGTCAGACTTAGATTTTGTGAGAACATACATCTATTATCTCGTTGACCGCGAATTCGTTATTGAACCTAGGATAATTGTCATTAGCGTTTCGAGTATCTAATTACCACGGTTACTTGTCGATATCTGTAATAATCATATTTGCACTAGTAAATATCTTCTCTATTGCATAACAACAGGGTCGAATCACAACGAAGATTCGTTTCACGCCCCTAACCCCAACCCTAATCCTAATGTGAACCCGACATATATATAGATTTAATATGTTGAGGATTAGAAAAGCATGTAAGTCATGTTATACGAAATGATTGATTTTTTTAACACGATAGTGCATCGGTTGACACAATTGAATTCATTTAAATTATTATTTTTCTAAAAATATTCAAGTTTTGAATTAATATTTATATAAATTATAAAATATGTAATAAATTATATAATATATATGTAAAAATATATAATAAGCTATAAATTATGAAAACTAAATTGTGCTATTTTCCTATAATTTCATAATTTTATCCCTTTACTGTTCGAAATTGATTGCCTCCTGCGAAATTCTGTTGACTAAATTTATAAAGTTCTGGGAAAATAGCACAATTTAGTAGAAAACTATTAAGGAATTGAGTACGTCGAAACATAATAAATATTTCGCAAGGGAAATAAGATATGAAATATTATAAATAATGAATCGTTTATTCGCTGCACGACATATTTTGCATGATATTTCGCATTGTCTTTTATTTACATCTTCTTACATAATTTTCATAACATATTCATGAATTAAAATGTTGTCATAACCTATGGTCTACTAACGATTTTCCGTATGTTCAATGAGATGCCCTGTATAGAGTATATATATTTCTTATTTATCTCCAGCCATAAACCACAATATTGAGTGTTCTATTACTTTCCTGCGGATTGTAAAATCATAAATTCCAATTAATAAATTGGTAAATTATAGAACCATCGTAACTCATTTTATTAGCGAAGCAATTGTTCAAAACTTGTCTATTTATACTGCGATGTGCAAGGTGCAAACGGTTACGAGTTGTATAGGCTTTTCTTCTTAGCTTTCTTTTGACATGGGTTTTGTACGCTTCAGCCAGCTGGTTTGGATGCGTTGTAATTCTTTCTGTTTCGTCGACCATTCGCGAAGAGACGCGATCGCGAGAAGGCACGTCAACGGGAGTCGTAAATTCCCGTTACGATTAAATAATCGACGCCACGAAATGATCGATCCCCTGATTTCTGTTACGACAATAGGGGTGGTTCAACTGAATTTACACTGAATTAACAGGTATAAAATAATGTTTATTCCAACAACTTTATATAGAAAAATAGTTACACTGATGCGTATGTATAAGTGAAGTAACTGACTGATTTAAGATATGAAACTCGGTAATGTACGTGTTGACTATTCTGACGGTGAAGAATAAGTGGAGATATTGTGTCGGAAGAAAGCTAGTGATGGGTGTGTCTAAAGACGCGAGAAAGCTGATTTGTTCATGACGATTTAGTTAGGAAAAGTGAGGGCAGTAGACTTGTTTCTGATTGGATACAAGAAGGACTAGGAAGGGTCTTAGCCGCCCTCGATAAATAGTTGCTAGTATAAAGTATCGCACGTGGAAAAAACGAATTTTCGGTATCTCTTTGCAATACAATAACCTTTCGGTAACGATTGAGTTTAGAGATATTTGTTCGGTCTGACGGATCTTCTAGAATTTCCTAAAGTTTATGGTCGGCTCCTAAGATTACTGAGGGCATGCGATGAGGACGTGCGGACACATGATTGCCATCCGGCCAGCGGTGTGTGGCCTGATCTAGGTATTGTGTCGCCCGACGTAACACTTTCATTGTATCTGTTTATGCATCTGTCGATTTCTTCCTTGACCATTGGTATTTTTAAGTCTTTACGCAAATCCTCGTTTCTGACATACCATGGGGCGTTAACTATTGTTCTAAGTATTTTTGATCGTAGAGACTCTAGTTTATTCATGTGGCTCGTTGCTGCTGTCTTATCATCGTTTTATAAATTTTTGGTTTAGTTTCTACGTCGAGTTTAGAATTTCGACTTGTTAACAATCTCAAAATATTTCTATTGGCCTCTATAATTAGGAATAATTCCTGCATTTTTTGATTTATGTTACGTATAGGCGCACAGTTCTAATCTTGTTTCTTGATGATTTCCATTTATTTATTGCAATAACTCGTAAAAGTGAAATACAGAAATGGTTTATTATAAAGAATAAAGGTACGGTTTATGGACCATCACAATTTCAGAGAATGTATCATCAACAGAGATTTATTTGTTACGCATTTTGAACGAGAAGAATAACTGGAGTGGCAGTATAAATACAGGGTTATCCATTTTACTCTGAACCCGCCCTCGCAAGAGTATGTGAAAATGGCAGTAATGTGAAATGTCCATCTACTAGTAATCGGATGTCACTTGCCATCTATAAGTTGTTCGTAGAAGTGTAATTAAGCGAGAATCTGGTTGTCATCGAAGGACTCTAAATTTGGCATATAATAAGAAGAAAACGATCGTTCAGAAAGCGAGACTCACGTTTTCGCGCGACGATTTTATGTACCTCTACGCCGTCAAAGCTTCGAAATAAGTAAAATATTCTTTTTTGTTCGGTAATTTTCATTTTTACACATATTGACCAGTAATCTGCGGAATTTTAGTTTTAGAAATCTCTCATGAAGTATATACATAAAATCAAGCGATGACGAATATAAACGTCAAACTCGAAGCAAATGCTCCTTTTTTAAATAAATTTTACAATAAATAATATATAAATAATGCAAAACAATGATGGCTTACGTTTTTATTCGAAAAAATTAACAATTTATTGTTGAAAAAATTATTATTATAAAAAATTTCAAAATTGCAACTAAATAATAAAATTTATAAACGAAAAAGATTAAAAAGATATATAAGAAACTCAGCTGGATTTCGAAGGGTTGATTGTACGTTTTCCCAAATGAGAGACGTTGTTCTCGGACCACGAGTTTTGTTGCACGAATACCTACCCCGTGCGAGAAATGTATAACGTATATGCATTATGTTGAAGGTCACCACTTTTAAGAACACTCTACATCTGGTCTTTTTAGCTTTCTAAAGCACTGAAGCCATCGACAGCGTATAGACAAAAGACTGGGATGAAGGTAGACTATAAGCAGTCGACAGGCGACGTTGGCTTCAGGGTTTTCAGTTATAGAGTAACACTGCTAGCGTGCGGATCTGGACCAGCTCAAATTATTATTTCATCCTTGTATTTTCACTTCTGTATTTAAAATATATCTTTCTACCTTATAATTTATTCAAAATTACATCTCTCGCGTCTCTCTCTTTATATATCTAATAACCTCAACACATTAAAATGTTCAAGTTTTTTTAATCTGCAAATAAGCGACGTTATCGCATGTTTTGCGCTAATATGTAGTTCATTCTCATTTTGATCTTGGTATTTGCTAATCGATATAAAATTCTCATCGTAATGTTTCAGCGATTCGCGGTACTCGTTTCTTGTTCACACCGACGCTGCTGTCACACGCTCAAAAAGACCACCCGCTCAGAAACAGTAATAGGATAGGCTGGACATCCTGCATATCACAGCCATCGCAACAATAACCAAATAGTAACGGAATAGGCGCCTCTGAGATACACCAGACGACAACCCCTCCAGAGGGACTAAAACCTCAGTATAACAATCCTCCAAAATAAGCGCTCGTCCCAGTCTGTTAAAACATTTTGGCCCAGTCTCTTGTAACACTTTGAACCGTCACTCTGTTGGATTTGAATAATAAATTCTGTTATCATATATAAAGTTCAATTTCTTCACTTTATTCGTGAAACGTTCGAACTGTGACGCGAGGAGATCATCGGCGATCTATCGGTTTCGTGATTTATTGTGTCTCCGACGTGACACTGCCAAAGATGTTAACAGCTTGAAAATGTTTTTGACGCACTGCATGTTTGCCCTAGAAAATAATAAAGAATATTTCCATCGCACTAAACGTTGCACTAAAAGCTTACGCCATACTGAACGTTTTATATGTAGCAGCGTTTAAAGCAAGGATTGTTGCTTGTCGTGAAATTTCTAATTCTTAAAATTCTATTTCCAGTTTTTTCATCGTAAACACTACACGGCTGCATAATATCCTTTGAGGTCCACATTTAGTAATACCAGAGAGGAAATGAGAGTGCTCACCACGTAGTTTAATTGTCTCCCAGTACGGTCTATCCCATGCGACCAAATGATCAGGTCAATTAAAGTTATTATATAGAGGATGCAATGTATTTAAGTTTAAAGTTAGGTATTTTCTCTGTTTGGTTTCACAGTAGCATAGATAAGAATCTATTGAATCGCACGACACAAGAACCTATTTAATTGTATGATTCCACAGAAAGATTCACATTCTGTCATTTCTATCCGAGAAAGACAAGTATGAGAAAGACAAAAATGTGCAATAATGATTTATATTGGTAAAAATTTTATTTTGGAAGGTAACAAATAAAGAAAGTTTCGTTTTTAAATTAGTACCTAGGTACATTGTTTCAGCAATATCTGACATTGGATCATGTTAGAGGTGCGGCAAACTATTGATACATCAGGGGAACCTTTTTTTACGCGAGGAGGGGAAAATGCATTACGCATACTTATTGACCAGTGTCATTGAGTTATGTGGAACTTGGCTAGATGGTGACGCCATACCCACTAAAAACCCCTCCTTTATCCCACTCCTCTATCGGTATCAGTACCAACCCTGGAACCACCTTTCGACATTACTTCAGAGCAGGTCTTTTTTCGTATGTACCCCTCCTCTAATCAAGATTCTTTTATAGGTCTCCTACTCCTTTCAACATACCTTTCATGCACTTGTCTAGCTTGTATAGTCTTTCTGCACACTCCTTGGAATCTCACCCAATTCTCTTCTCTGCTGTTTACCGCCTCGATTAAATTATCGACTGTCAGTGGTATGCCAAAGTAATTCTCTAATAGCGTTCTATCATTGCTCCACTTAAAGCAGTGGAAAAACGCATGCTCCGCATCATCTTCTTCTTCATCATAATCCCAGCATCTTGAGTGGAAACTCTGGATACATTAAATATTCCTTGTCCATTCAAGATCTGCACGGTAACATGGTCAATATTCCTTCTGTATTTCTTAAAAATACATGCATCCTTTATAAGTCTCTTTGTCCAATTATCCTCCCTATAAAAACTCCATTCTTCTCTCCACTTTTCCTCCATACGTTCTTTCCTGCCCTAATCCTCTCTCTAAAAATTGTGACAGCTCCTGCTCTACAGCGGGTGTTATATCGCTCCCATCCTTCTTATCTCATAACCATCCGTCCGCATCACTACTTTAAAATATATTAAAATATATTGGCGTAGTGCCCGTAAGCACACACAGTGTTGCATGGGATACTGCTCTATATGCCGTCGAGGATCGTATAAGCGCGGTCCTTTGTGCCCTCGTCAAAATATTCTTGCTCTTTTTAACTATTAGCGCTTTGGCCCATACCGGTAATGCATAAAGCACCACCGACTCCCAAACTCCATAGTGCAGTTTTCTAACTGAACCAATAGACCCACTTACATTCGGAGGTAGTATTCTCAACCCTCCCACCAGGGCATCGGCCTTACCACAAACTTTTTCAAAATGTGTTACGACCGTTCGCGGAGAGACGCGATCGCGAGGAAAACGCGTCAGCGAGAGGCGTAAATTCTCGCTACGATTCGGATTATCGACGCCGCGAATTAGTCGTTCCCCTGCTTCGGTTAAGATAACAGAGATGGTTAAATGAGGTTAACACTGAATTAACAGGGTTAATATAAAATGGTACATTATAAAATATATAAAATAATATAATGAGCACGTCACAAATTATTTAACGATTATAGTTAGTTTGATACAGTAATTCGACTCGACCTTACAATATTTCTTGATGTCTTAGGTAGACTAAGCGACTTGGATTTCGTTCGTTAGACTCTCTTAGTGCATTCCGTTCGGATCCTCGATCGATACTGATTGCCCTTCGATAGTCTCTTTGTGTTCTCTGGGAGACGATCCCCACCATGCTCGGGTCACGCTACCGATCACGCCATGATCATGCCATGTCACCTTCTGTGCGTATTTAAAATAACGGAACGAATCGACGTTTCTAGAACTCGCTCTGTTTGATGCTTGCCGTTACATTGTATATTTGTCAGATAGATGAGAAGGTCCGTCTGCGACACTGTAGTGCCACAAACGAAGGTTAGGAATACAGCCTATGGTAAGTGAACTCTCGCGCGTTCGCGGGGAGACGCGATCTCGAAGAAGCGCGCCAACGGGAGTCGTAAATTCCCGTTACAATTGACTAATCGACGCCACGAATCGTAAGATCCCTTATTTCTTGTGGGAGAATAAGGGTGATTAATTGAAATAACTATATATTTAAACGATCCAACAACTTCGGTGTTATACAAGAAGAGATGTTTGAACGGACAACGACGAGTGAGTACGACCTGAGACTCTTTTCGTATCGTTGCGTATGATGATCTCGACTGACTGTAGACTCGCTGGAGATCGACCGATCACTTGTTGAAGACTTGGTGAAGACTCGGTGAAGACTCGGTGAAGACTGGTTGATAACTGCTTGAACACGACTCGAGAGTGACTACTGAAGACTGACTGATTTGCTTTTATGGTGTCTCGGAGGAAAGCTTGGTGTAGGTGTGCCCTTTGACCGAAGAACGCGGATTCGTTGTTCACACTTTTCTTCCAGGAAGTGAGGGTAACCATCTGCGATGTCGATTGGTTATGACCCACTCTAATGAAAAGGATATGAGGAAGTCTCCTACAAACGTAGAGCGGGGCTGACTTCGTTCCTGAGGAAAAAACAGCCTTCTTCGATGGACATATGTTCGTTTTTCCCATCCGGTGACTGTCCGCTTTCTCCGTGATTTCTAAGAGCGCCTAATAAACCCAAGAACTTTTCCAAGACCCAGCCATAAACTGAATATACTTATAGGATTAGTAAATTCTTCAAGACAAGCAATCTGACTGGCAAACACATGTGGAAACAATGCAGTTAAAAGTTAACGTTTTATGGTGGGTCCTTCGGTCTATTGAGGATCGAGAAGACTGTCCGTTGACCGTTGGCTGCCAGGTAGCGAGGGATGGAGTGCAGATGTCCCACGCGACGTAACAGTAAGCCTCGTGGCGTAACAAAATGTACACAGAACTTTCTGCAATTATCTAACTGCACCTCAAGGTATCTAACCTCCTGCTTAATACTCAGAATGTAATTACAGATATTGATTTCTATTGTCTTGGAGTACCTTTCCCCGTGAGCAGGATTACCTCCGTCTTCTCTTGGGCTATATTCAGTCCATTGTCCAAATACCATCGCGTGACCGTATTCATTGCTCTACCAAGTCTTTCCATTATCTCCTCCTGTTTAGCAATGTCGAATATTAAAGCATCGGCAAAGGCGATCGCATTCAGGCACGGAACATCCTGAAATTTCCTCAACAATTCATCATACACCATGTTCCACAACGGCGGCCTGATTATCGATCCTTGTGGAACACCCGCAAACATTTATTTTAACTGTCCCGCCATTGTTATTCACAATTATTATCCTATATTCCAAGTAATTACCCAAAAGTGGCAACCGTTTCCGGGGCATCCCTCTTTCTTCAGCCTCTAATAGAATCTTATTCCAGCTTAGAGTGTTAAACGGGTTCTTAATATCCTCCTCTTGTACCTCTCCGTTAGTTCGTCAACTCGGCACAAAGCGTCTACCGTACTCCTTCTTCTACAAAATCCATACTGATCCCTATGGAAGGGGTCGAAGCCCACAGTCTCCTCAATCAAGTTCTTGAACGTGTGCTCCCATACTTTGCTAAGTGTTGGTGTTACGTCTGGCGACACTCTACCTAGACTAGGCCACACACCGCGGACAAGATGGCAATCAGATGTCCGCACATCCTCACCGCGTACCCTCAATAGTCTGATGGACCTATCATATATCTCAGGAATTTTCTAGCTCAGGTCCTTTAGACCGAACAAATATCTCTTTACTAAATCGTTTTCTAAAAGTTTATTGTTTACTACGGGTTGATACGGGAAAGTTGGTTTTTCTCACGTATGTTGCTTACCACTAGCAACTTTCTATCAAAGGCGATTAAGACTCTTCCTAGTTCACCAACCTTCGTATCATCCAATCAGAAGCAATGTCTACTGCTCCCACTTTCCTAACCAAAATTGTCATCAACAAATCCGATGGTCCCGTGCGTTAGACACACTCATCATAAGTTTCCCTCCACAGCATCATCTTCACAGAAAGAGAGTCTTTATGCATTTTTTGAACCGACATCATCTAAGCTTACGTCGCGTATTATACACTGTAACTTTGACTATCAATCGAAACTCAATTATACCTTATCAATTTATATCTTCTTTACAAAGTTGTTGGAATAAACATTAATTTATGCCTGTTAATTCAGTGTAAATTCAATTGAACCACCCCCTATTATCTTAACAGAAATAAGGGAATCGATCACTTTGTGGCGTCGATTATCTGATCTTAACGGGAATTTACGATTCCCGTTGATGTGCTTTCTCGCGATCGCATCTCTCCGGGAATGGTCGAATAAACAGCTGGTAACGCGCTGATCGGGCGAAACGACGATGGGAGTGCAAAGTCCCTGTCCGGTTTAGGGATGAGTACCACCCTCGCCACCTTCCATCTCGCTGGTATCTTCCCACTATTATTTACCGCGTTTAACACTCTTAGCAGCTTATCTGTTCTTCTTTCCGCTAATAACTTAACTACCATCTCCGGCACACCATCCAGTCCCGTAGCGGTGTTTAACTTCCTACAAGCTCCAAATAACGCATCATCTGTAATTTTCCAAGTCCCTTCGCCGTCGTCGTCGTTACGACCCCTTTCGACTCTACCCATATTTGCCGTTGGCCTTGTTTGAAAGAGCTCATCCACTATGGTTCGAGCCTTATCCAAGTGGAAGCCGTCTGTTCGAACTCTACGGCCTCCCCTATGGATTCCTATCCAATGTGACACAAAATTCCCTCATTTCTCCTTATTGTTTCGAATCATCTTCTCCAGCTCCCTTATTCCTCTTTCCATGGCTCTCTGAGCTTTCTTTCCACATATCATCCGTTTCGACCGTTCGCGGAGAGACGCGATCGCGAGATAACGCGTCAACGAGAGTCGTAAATTCCCGTTACGATTAAAATAATCGACGCCACGAACAGATGGATCCCCTTATTTCTGTTAGGGGTGGTTGAGTGAGTATAACACTGCGGTTAACAGGTTATAATATATATTTCCAACAACTATGGGAAAAACGAATATTTGTCTAACGAAAAAGCTGGTTTTTCCCATGAATAAGGTTACCCACGAGCCACGTTGGTACGAGGCTTCCTCCTCATACCTTCATTCATTAACGTATGCCATAACCAATCGGGATCGCAGATCGTTACGCTCACTTTCCTAACGAAAAGTGTGAACAACGAATCCGCGTTCTTCATTCAAAGGGCACACCTACACCGAGCTTGTCATTAAATGTAGGTTTGGGGTTGATATTTAACAGATTCACACAGATTCAATTTTGCTTTCTATATTTCTCCACCTCGTACAAAACATCTGAACACACTGGATACACTTAGATAATTAACACGTGGTCGACTCCTAAGACAAAAGAGTATCCTTAGAAGTCGTACCAACTTAGCTTATAGGAACTAGCGATCATACCAACTTAACATTTCTCAACAGAGCTTTCCTCCGTAACAACACAAGAGCGACTAGTTAGTTCACATCAGCTCGAGTAAAAACACAGTTCAAGGAATATCAAGATTCAGAAGTCAACAAGTCGAAGACAGTCATCGATAGAAGATACATCATCATAGTCGCAAACACGAAAGGAGTCTCAGGTCGTATTCATTCGTGGTTGTCATTTCACATACTCAATCTTGTATCACATTGAAGGTGTTGGATCATTCAAAATATATATTAACCTGTTAATAGCAGCGTTATATTTACTCAACCACTCCTATTGTCCCAAAAGAAATAAGGGATCGAACGATTTGTGGCGTCGATTAGTCAAATCGTAACGGGAATTTACTACTCCCGTTGGCGCGCTTCTTCGAGATCGCGTCTCCCCGCGAACGTCCGAAAGTTCAACCTCCTCTATCTGAAGTATTGAGATACAAGAATTGCTTTTAAGATATTCTTGTGGGGATAGATAAAAGTACCTTTCTTGTATATTGTTGACTGTCAGTAAAATATGTATATATACATTGTCATGTATAATATAGCTTTGCATACACTGTTCCCCAGGGTCATGGTTTGGTCATCTGGAGGTTAGAGAATTGTTACGTATAGAGTATCTTCTTCCATATAGCTGTAAGCATTGTAGCGGTTTATGCCATGTATTATACTTACGTATGTGCGTAGCAGTTACACAATTTTCAGTGGCGATTGCAGATATAGCCTCCATTTTTTGCCAAATACCTCTAGCATTACTTATGCTTCAGAGAAGAACAATCATTAAATTAACTATTTTCTTCTTTACACAATGTAAAATATTGTACAATTATTACATAGGTTGAATATATTTTGCATTTACATATTTTATCCACTTTGATATATAATATCTATATAAAAATTAGCGGCGTAATAGTGACAATTTTCAAGATGTAAAGTCGTTACTGTATTGTAGTAAAATTGAAATATTAGGTCGTCCGAAAAATTTGTTTCGTTTTATAAGGAAATAATGGATGCATGACACCTTTCGTTTTATATTATTTTATCAAATTACATACGATCCATTTTGTTTCATCACGATAAAAATCACAACGTTTGAGACATTAGGTTTCATGTTTATATAAAGATGCGTTGTTGTAAAAGACGTGTCTATAAATGAAAGACACTATTCGGCCAACCTTGTATAATCGGCGCAGAGACATTTGCGCAGCGTACAGGATTCGCTGATAGTCCAGAAGCGTAGACACTGAACAAGCAATACGAATCTGCCTTTATTAGGAACGGTATTGTTCAACAATCTTTCATATTCGAGACGCGGTAGTGTGAAGGTGCTACGGAATAGTTACCTATTTAAACGTTACAATTTTTGTGTTTAGCAAGTGTTTGAGCAATAGGTAAGAAGTGCTAGTTGCTAAGTAAAATATAAAATCTGGTTATTCGAAAGTTGACTTACAATTTTCTATAAAAAGGATTTATTCATGATAAATACTTTATGCTTGTAAATTTTATGAATTAAAAAGTTTCTGTAATTTATTTTAATCTAATAACTTTGTTCTGTCTCTAGGATGGCTCATGCGGCAACCAGATAGACTATTCCACATGTGGAAGTAAGTCGTAGAAACCAATACAGTTTTCTTATTTATTTTTTTTTCTTACTTATATTATATTCTTATAAAATAATTATGTTTTTGTTAATATTAATTATTTTTCGAATCTCGTATTGTATTTATCTGATAGATAGTAATTTTTTACGAAATTTGTTTAAGAATCCTCCTCTGATGCACTTCGTGATACACAAAGAAGCTTATTCAAGTAACACGATTCCTCATAAATTCTTTTCCGTGCTGTTATGGTAAGTTTTTTCTTTTTTCTTTTCAAAATTATGAATAAAAAAAACAAATCTCAGTTTTCAAATTCTGTTGCAAGTAATTACAATTAGGTATGAACATGATTTAAATAATATACCGAGTCTGATATCTACAAAATCGTCTAAAACTTTCATTGCTCATATATATTTTATGTGTAGATATTTTATTACACATAGAAATTTATTATATATGGAAACATAACCTCAATATTTAATCAATGGCGAAACAATAAGCGGTAGAATATCTCACGTGATATTGATGTTATCAGAAAGAGTTTTAACAAAAATTGTTCAGTTCGAAAGAAGACATCACATATGGTGCAAATTACTTTTTTGTAGATACAGTAGTAGAGTCCCATTTCAACTTCATTTTTGCAAATGGAACCATATATTTTTTAATACATTCATCGATTTATCTTCGTATTCCTTATGAAAATATTAAAAGGAACTGTTAGTTCACCAGATATCTTAACTTGAAGTCGTCGTATAAAAACCAGGTAAGGACGCGAAACGGTACTCTTGTGTTTACGTTGTCCTTGTCTTTCGTTTGTTTCAGCGTAAACACAATACCGTTTCGCGTCCTATGCTTATCTTTCATACGACAAATTAAACGTAGGATATAATCTAAATTAACAGTTTTTCGACATAAATAGGTTAATACTTCTTTATATGATATGAAACGTTACGATATCGATTACACCACTGTTACTTACAAAGCACGAGTTTCGATTGGTAGATAAAAAAAAAAAAAAAAAGAATAATAACAAGAAAGAACCGATTCGGAAGGGCGAACCTTTCGATTATCTTCGAATCTCTCATCAAACAGGTCATATTGTAGGATGTGAGCATACTTTCCGCAGTGAACGTATGTATATTGTTTATATATATTGTTTTGATATAGTTATTAACTATGCATATTTTTATGTATATTTATATTGTAGTATAAGAATGTAGCCGAAAATCCGCCTGTTTTAAACTCCTTCCTTTAATGTATGTAATTAGCTTTTTGTAGACATGAACACACATAAGATATATGGATGCTATTATTTCGTTTAACGAAATCATCGAACAACACAAACAATTCTTTTTCACGTTATTTTTCGAGATACCAAGCCGCAGTTCTGTTCTTAATGGGAACTACGACGGTTGACTGAAATGAAACAGAAAGGAAAAGAAAATTCAATTCATTACCTATAAAATATGTTAATTATTTATCGAAATAATTGCCATTTGCATCAATCCATATTTGGCAACGCGTGACAAGTTTCTTCATTCCGTCAGCGAAGAATTCTGCTGGATACTTCTAGTAAACTTTTGATAAACAACTTTACTGCTGTCTCAACTTCATTTTCACACTTGAAATGAATTCCCCATCTCGTTATTTTCCATTTATAATTTGTATAAAATGAAACTAAATTGTCACCGCGATGTGTGTATTATCGTCTGCTTATACTTTAAGTCGCACCTCCCGCGGTCACGTGTGCACGCTGCTTGAACAGAGAGCACATCAAAACCAGCTACGCGCTTAATGTTTTAAATGTCTTTGTATCGATATGATTCACGTATTTCACGCCATGTAATTTTTCTGAAAGCAAAAACATTTTTCACAAAGCAAAAACAGTCACGGCGTCTACCCTCAATTTTCCTGCACTTTTCTCCCGCTGTTGACAGAATATTCATAAGCATCTGTTTCCTTCCATTGGTTCCATGGTCTGGAGTTTCCTTCCTTTCCTTCCAATAATAAAATGAGCGCCAGAAAGCAGATTTTACAATTGGCTCGAGTATTTTATTCCTGTATTTGCCAATAAACATTGAGTCCAAATAATGAAGAAAAATCCCTCTTCTTCTGAGAATCACCATCCCAGACAGTCGAATGCAACGGCTCATTCTATACTGCGATGTTTTTCTCGGTTTTCGAAATGAGAGAAAAGGATTGTCAGTTTTGAATATGAAAATAAAAGCAGTGTTCTACACTTCACCAAAACTAAATGCTAAAATTATATACTTTAGTTGAAATACGATCTTAAATGTTAGGAAATAACGTAGCATACTACTAGCGAAAAAATAAAACGCTACAGAAAGCTCTCGAAACAAATTTCTTTGTGTTTGCTGTTACTTTTCTAGCGATATATGTATTTCAAATTCCGATTGCCGCTCATATTAAGGAGCATTTAATAACAGGAGTACAGGCCCCCTTGATACGAGTCAATTTCTATATGAAATGTTTTTCCCTATTTTTTATACGTATAGAAATAATAGCGCGTATACACTT
>NW_025219987.1:1175842-1176931 GCF_014825855.1 Bombus pyrosoma
TATATCATAATACTATATAACGGTATACGTTACATCGCAATACCATATAATGTTATGCGTTATATCGTAATACTATATAACGTTATACGTTATAACGTAATAACATATAACATTATTGATTACAAGGTAATACCACATATCGTTATACGTTATATCGTAATACCATATAACGTTATATGTTATACCATAATACTACTTACTGTTATACTTTATAATGTAATACCACATATCGTTATACGTTATATCGTAATACCATATAGCGTTATACGTTATATCGTAATACTATATAACGTTACACGTTATATCATAATACTATATAACGTTATACGTTATATCATAATACTATATTTCGTTATACGTTATAACGTAATACCACATATCGTTATACGTTTTATCGTAATACCATATAACGTTATATGTTATATCGTAATACCATATAACGTTATATGTTATACCATAATAATATTTAACGTTATACTATATATCATAATACTATATAACGTTATACGTTACATCGTAATACCATATGACGTTATACGTTATATCGTAATTCCATATAATGTTATAAGTTATATCGTAATACTATATAACGCTATACGTTATATCATAATACTATATAACGTTATACATTATATCATAATACTATATAACGTTATACATTATATCATAATACTATATAACGTTATGCGTTATATCATAATACTATACAACGTTATACGTTATAACGTAATACCGCATATCTTTATACGTTATATCGTAATACTATATAACGTTACACGTTATATCATAATACTATATAACGTTATACGTTATATCATAATACTATATAACGTTATACGTTACAACGTAATATCACATTTCGTTATACGTTTTATCGTAATACCATATAACGTTATATGTTTTATCGTAATACCATATAACGTTATATGTTATATCGTAATACCATATAACGTTATACGTTATATCGTAATACCATATAACGTTATACGTTATACCATATTACTATATAACGCTATACTATATATCATAATACTATATAACGGTATACGTTACATCGTAATACCATATAATGTTATGCGTTATATCGTA
>NW_025219987.1:1177431-1179443 GCF_014825855.1 Bombus pyrosoma
TACGTTACAACGTAGTAATATATATCGTTATAAGCTACAACGTAATACTATATAACGTTATACGTCATAACGTAGTACTATATAACGTTATATGTTATATCGTAATACCCGATAACGTTATACGCTATAACGTAATACTATATCACGTTAAACGTTATATCTTAATATCATTTAACGTTATACGTTATATCATAATACTGCACAACGTTATACGTCATATCATATTACTATATAACGTTATACGTCATAACGTATTACTATATACCGTTACACGTCATAACGTAGTACTATACAACGTTATGCGTCATAACGTAGTACTATGCAACGTTATACGTTATAACTTAATACTATATATCGTTATACGTTACAACGTAGTACTATATAAAGATCTACGTCATAACGTAGTACTGTATATCGTTACATGTTATATCGTATTACTGTATAACGTTGTACGCTATATCCTAATACCATATATCGTTATATGTTATATTGTAATACCATATAACGTTACACGCTATAACGTAATACTATATAACGTTAAACGTTATATCGTAATACCATATAACGTTATATGTTATATCAAATTACTACAAAACGTTATACGTCATAACGTAGTACCATATAACCTTAAACGTTATATCCTAATACCTAATATCGTTATACGTTATATCATAATACTACACAACGTTATACGTCACAACGAGATGCTAGATAACGTTATACGTCATAACGTAGTACTATACAATGTTATATGTTATGTCGTAACACCATAAAACGTTATACGCTATAACGAAATACCACATAACGTTAAACGTTATATCCTAATACCAAATAACGTTATACGTTATATCTTAATGCCATATAACGTTATACGTTATATCGTAATACCATATAACGTTATACGTCATAACGCAGTATTATATAACCTTAAACGGTATATCCTAATACCAAACAACGTTATACGTTATAACGGGCTACTATATAACGTTATACGTTATAACGAGATACTGTATAACGTTATAATTTAGAACGTAATACAATATAACGCTATGCGTTAATACACATTACTATGTAGGGTTATACGTTATAACGTAATGCCATACAACGTTATACGTTAGAACGTAATACTATATAACGTTATATATTATACCGTAATACCGTATAACGTTATACGCTATACCGTAATACCATATAACATTTTACGTTATATTAAAATACCGCACAACGATATACGTCATATCGTAGTACTATACAACGCTATATGCTATATCGTAATACCATATAACGATATACGCTGCAACGTAATACCATGTAACGTTATACGTCATAAGGTAGTACTATATAACGTTATACGTCATAACGTATTACTATATAACGTTACACGTCATAACGTAGTACTCTACAACGTTATGCGTCATAACATAGTACTACATGACGTTATATATTATATCGTAATACCGTATAACGTTATATGCTAAACCGTAATACCATGTAACGTTTTACGTTATATCAAAATACCACACAACGGTATACGTCCTAACGTAGTACTATATAACGTAATATGTTATATCGCAATACCATACAACGTTATACGTTAGAGCGTAATACTATATAACTTTAAACGATATATCGTAATACTATATAACGTTATACGCTATATCATGATACTACACAGCGTTATACGTCATAACGTAGTGCTATACAACGCTATATGCTATATCGTAATACCATATAACGTTATACGCTGTAACGTAATACCATGTAACGTTTGACGTTATATCAAAATACCACACAACGATAAACGTCATAACAGAGTACTATATAGCGTAATATTTTATATCGTAATACCATATAACGTTATACGTTATAACCTAATACCATATAACGTTTTACGTTATACCAAAATACTACACAATGTTATTCGACATAACGCAGTACTATATAACGTTAAACATTATATCCCAATACCACATAACGGTATGCGTGATGTGATAATACTGCACATCCTGATA
>NW_025219987.1:1179943-1183540 GCF_014825855.1 Bombus pyrosoma
AACGTATATCGTTATATGGTATTAGGATGTAACGTATAACGTTATGTAGCATTACGTTATAACGTATAACGCTATGTAGATATATGTTAAAACGTATAACGTTATGTAGCATTACCATATAACGTATAACGTTATGTAGTATTACGTTATAACATATAACGTTATATGGTATTGGGATGTAACGTATAACGTTATGTAGATATATGATATAACGTATAACGTTATGTAGATATATGATATAACGTATAACGTTATGTAGCATTACGTTATGACGTATAACGTTATATAGTATTACGTTATAACGTATAACGTTATGTAGTATTACGTTATAACATATAACGATATGTAGTGTTACGATATAACGTATAACGTTATGTAGCATTACGTTATAACGTATAATGTTATATGGTATTAGGATGTAACGAATAACGCTATGTAGATATATGTTATAACGTATAACGTTATGTAGCATTACGATACAACGTATCACGTTATGTAGTATTACGTTATAACATATAACGTTATATGGTATTGGGATGTAACGTATAACGTTATGTAGATATATGTTATAACGTATAACGTTATGTAGCATTACGGTATGACGTATAACGTTATATAGTATTACGTTATAACGTATAACGTTATGTAGTATTACGTTATAACATATAACGATATATAATATTACCTTATAACGTATAACGCTATGTAGAAATATGTTATAACGTATAACGTTATGTAGCATTACTTTATAACGTATAACATTATATGGTATTACGTTATAACGTATAACGTTATATGGTATAACGTTATAACGTATAACGTTATATGGTATTAGGATGTAACCTATAACGTTATGTAGCATTACGATATAACGTATAACGATATGTAGCATTACGTTATAACGTATAACGTTATATGGTATTAGGATGTAACGTATAACGTTATGTAGCATTACGTTATAACGTATAACGCTATGTAGATATATGTTAAAACGTATAATGTTATATGGTATTAGGATGTAACGTATAACGTTATGTAGATATGTGTTATAACGTATAACGTTATGTAGCATTACGATACAACGTATCACGTTATGTAGTATTACGTTATAACATATAACGTTATATGGTATTGGGATGTAACGTATAACGTTATGTAGATATATGTTATAACGTATAACGTTATGTAGCATTACGTTATGACGTATAACGTTATATAGTATTACGTTATAACGTATAACGTTATGTAGTATTACGCTATAACATATAACGATATGTAGTATTACGATATAACGTATAACGTTATGTAGCATTACGTTATAACGTATAATGTTATATGGTATTAGGATGTAACGTATAACGTTATGTAGATATATGTTATAACGTATAACGTTATGTAGCATTACGATACAACGTATCACGTTATGTAGTATTACGTTATAACATATAACGTTATATGGTATTGGGATGTAACGTATAACGTTATGTAGATATATGTTATAACGTATAACGTTATGTAGCATTACGTTATGACGTATAACGTTATATAATATTACGTTATAACGTATAACGTTATGTAGTATTACGTTATAACATATAACGATATATAATATTACGTTATAACGTATAACGCTATGTAGATATATGTTATAACGTATGGCGTTATGTAGCATTACGTTATAACGTATAACGTTATGTAGCATTACTTTATAACGTATAACGTTATATGGTATTACGTTATAACGTATAACGTTATGTGGTATTACGTTATAACGTATAACGTTATGTAGCATTACGATTTAACGTATAACATTATGTAGCATTACGATACAACGTGTAATGGTATGTATTATTACGTTATAACGTATAACGCTATGTAGATATATGTTATAACGTATAACGTTATGTAGCATTACGATATAACGTACAACGTTATGTAGCATTACGTTATAACGTATAACGTTATATGGTATTAGGATGTAACGTATAACGTTATATGGTATTACGTTATAACGTATAACGCTATGTAGATATATGTTATAACGTATAACGTTATGTAGTATTACGTTATAACGTATAACGTTATATGGTATTAGGATGTAACGTATAACGTTATGTAGCATTACGTTATAACGTATAACGCTATGAAGATATATGTTAAAACGTATAACGTTATGTAGCATTACGATATAACGTATAACGTTATATAGTATTACGTTATAACGTATAACGATATATGGTATTAGGATGTAACGTATAACGTTATGTAGCATTACGTTATAACGTATAGCGATATGTAGTATTACGATATAACATATAACGTTATATAGCATTACGTTATAACGTATAACGCTATGTAGATATATGTTATGACGTATAACGTTATGTAGCATTACGTTATAACGTATAACGCTATGTAGATATATGTTATAACGCATAACGTTATGTAGCATTACGTTATAACGTATAACGTTATATAGTATTATGTTATAACGTATGACTTTATATGGTATTACTATGTAACGTATAACGTTATGTAGCATTACGTTATAACGTATAGCGATATGTAGTATTACGATATAACGTATAACGTAATATAGCATTACGTTATAACGTATAACGCTATGTAGATATATGTTATAACGTATAACGTTATGTAGCATTACCTTATAACGTATAACGTAACGTAGAATATGTTATAACGTATGGCGTTAAGTAGTATTACGATATAACATATAACGTTATTTAACATTACGTTTTAACGTATAGCGACATGTAGTATTACGATATAACGTATAACGTTATGAATCATTACGTTATAACGTATAACGCTATGTAGATATATGTTATAACGTATAACGTTATATAGTGTTACGATACAACGTATAACGTTATATAGTATTACGTTATAACGCATAGCGATATGTAGTATTACGATATAGCGTATAGCGTTATGTAGCATTACGTTATAACGTATAACGTTATGTAGATATATGTTATAACGTAAAACGTTATAGAGCATTACGTTATAACGTATAACGCTATGTAGATATATGCTATAACGTATAACGTTATGTATCATTACGATACTACGTATAATGTTATGTAGATATATGTTATAACGTATAACGCTATGTAGCATTACGTTATGACGTATAACGTTATGTAGTATTACGTTATAACATATAACGATATGTAGTATTACGATATAACGTATAACGTTATGTAGCATTACGATATAACGTATAACGTTATGTAGCATTACGTTATAGCGTATAACGTTATATGGTATTTGGATGTAACGTATAACGTTATGTAGCATTACGTTATAACGTATAACGCTATGTAGATATATGTTATAACGTATATCGTTTTGTAGCATTACGGTATAATGTATAACGTTATATAGTATTACGTTATAACATATAACGTTATGTAGCATTACGTTATAGCGTATAACGTTATATGGTATTAGGATGTAACGTATAACGTTATGTAGCATTACGATATAACGTATAACGTTATATGGTATTTGGATGTAACGTATAACGTTATGTAGCATTACGTTATAACGTATAACGCTATGTAGATATATGTT
>NW_025219987.1:1184040-1185109 GCF_014825855.1 Bombus pyrosoma
GTTATACGTTATATCGTAATTCCATATAACGTTATACGTTATATCGTAATACCATATAACGTTATACGTTATATCATAATACTATAAAACGTTATACGTTATATCACAATACTATATAACGTTGTACGTTATACCGTAATGCCATATGATGTTATACTATATATCATAATGCTATATAACGTTATACGTTGTGTCATATTACTATATAACGTTATACGTTATACCGCAATTCTATATCACGTTATACGTTATAACGCAATACCATATAGCGTTAAACGTTATATTATAACTCTATACAACGTTATACGTTATATCATAATACTATACAACGTTATACGTTATAACGTAATACCACATACCGTTATACGTCATATCGTAATATCATATAACGTTATATGTTATATCGTAATACCATATTACGTTATACGTTATATCGTTATATCATATATCGTTATACGTTATATCATAATACTATATAACGTTATACGTTATAACCTAATACCACATATCGCTATACGCTATGTCGTAATACCATATAACGTTATACGTTATATCATAATACTATATAACGTTATACGTTATATCATAATTCTATATAACGTTATACGTTATAACGTAATACCACATATCGCTATACGTTATGTCGTAATACCATATAACGTTATACGTTATACGTTATATCGTAATAATATATAACGTTATACGTTATATCACAATACTATATAACGTTGTACGTTATATCGTAATACCATATGATGTTATACTATATATCATAATACTATATAACTTTATACGTTATAACGTAATACCATAAAACGTTATACGTTATAACGTAATACCATATAACGTTATACGTTATAACATAATACCATATAACGTCATACGTTATATCGTAATACCATATTACGTTATACGTTATATCGTAATACCATATTACGTTATACGTTATATCGTAATACCATATAGCGTTAAAAGTTATATCATAACACTATACAACGTTATACGTTATATCATAATACTATACAACGTTATACATTATGACGTAATAACACATACCGTTATACGTCAT
>NW_025219987.1:1185609-1186741 GCF_014825855.1 Bombus pyrosoma
ACGTAATAACACATATCGTTATACGTTTTATCGTAATACCATATAACGTTATATGTTATACCATAATACTATATAACGTTATACTATATATCATCATACTATATAACGTTATACGTTACATCGTAATATCATATAATGTTATACGTTATATCGTAATACTATATAACGTTATGCGTTATATCATAATACTATATAACGTCATACATTATATCATAATACTATATAACGTTATGCGTTATATCATAATACTATACAACGTTATACGTTATAACGTAATACCACATATCGTTATACGTTATATCGTAGTACCATATAACGTTATACGTTATATCGTAATTCTATATAACGTTATGCGTTATATCATAATACTATACAACGTTATACGTTATAACGTAATACCACATATCGTTATACGTTATATCGTAATACCATATAACGTTATACGTTATATCATAATACTACTTAACGTTATACTTCATAATGTAATACCACATATCGTTATACGTTATATCGTAATACCATATAACGTTATACGCTATATCGTAATACTATAAAACATTATACGTTATATCATAATACTATATAACGTTGTACATTAAAACGCAATACCACATATCGTTATACGTTTCATCGTAAAACCATATAACGTTATACGTTATATCGTATTACCATATAACGTTATACGTTATACCATAATACTATATAACGTTATACTATATATCATAATACTATATAACGTTATACGTTATAACGTAATACCATATAACGTTATTGATTACAAAGTAATACCGCATATCGTTATACCTTATATCGTAATACTATATAACGTTATACGTTATATCATAATACTACATAACGTTATACGTTATATCATAATACTATATAACGTTGTACGTTAAAACGCAATACCACATATCGTTATACGTTTCATCCTAAAACCATATAACGTTATACGTTATATCGTAATACCATATAACGTTATACGTTATACCATAATACTATATAACGTTATACTATATATCATAATACTATATAACGTTATACGTTATAACGTAATACCATATAACGTTATTGATTACAAAGTAATACCGCATATCGTTATACCTTATATCGTAATACTATATAACGTTAT
>NW_025219987.1:1187241-1193590 GCF_014825855.1 Bombus pyrosoma
TGCGTTGTTGGCATTTTCCACTTCTTCATGTGTTTGCCCTCCGGGAATGCTGTTATTAATTTCATACGGTGAAAATGTATTTTGTAAGTGCTTCGAAAATTCTTCTGCCTGCTCTTCGTTGCTTCTGGCCCATGAGTTGTCCATTTTTTTGATTGCTGGGATTGATTTTATTGTTTTCTTCACTTTGTTGGTGACTTTCTATAGGGAGGAGTTGGTATTCTCATGCGCGGATAGTGATTCGATGAATTTTGAGAATTCGCTATTATGAAGTTCCCTTAATTTATTCTTTAATTCCTTTGTAAGTTTATTTAAGTTTTTCTTGTTTTCTCGTGTTCTCTGTTTTTGCCATTTTGATTTCACTTTTCTATTTTCCCTAATTTTATCTAGGATGTCCTGCGGAATAATTTTTGTTTGTCTGCTATTTAATTTATAAGTGGTGGTTACCCACGCTGCTTCCTGTATTATTTCTGTCAGAGTTGCTACTGCCTGCTCAATGTGTTCAGGTGTTTTCATTGGGATATTGCAATTGATTTTGTTTTCGATTAGCTCTTTAAAAATTTGCCAATTGGTGGTTTTATTGCAAAGTGACTCTGACTTGTTATAAAGTAGTGGTTTGCCTGTATATTCTAATATAATTGGTGTGTGGTCGGAGTTAAGCTCAAGGCTGGTTGTTATTTTTAATTTACTTACACTTAATCCTTCTGTTGTCGCAAAATCCAACAGGTCAGGTATTTTCTTGAGGTCTGTCGGCCAGTACGTTGGTCTTCCTGTAGATAGAACGTTGAGGTTGCTATTTCTAATATATTTTTCTAGCGTTCTGCCTCTCGGTGTGTTGATTCTCGAACCCCATAACGTGTGTTTCGCATTAAAGTCTCCTGCTGCGATATATTTGTCGCCTAAGGATTGGAAGTAATCTTCCCATTTTTTAAGCGTCATTTTGTGTCTCAGTGGTGCATATACTGCTGATATCTGAAAGTAATTGTCATTGGTTTGTATTGTGACTGTGGTTGCTTGTAGGTGTTCTTGATTTGTTTGACTATGTAGGTGATGCTTGATGTCATTTTTTATTATTACTGCAGTTCCTCCATGTGCTTTACCTGCGGGGTGTTTGGTGTCGTAGATAGTGTAACACGGTATTTTCATGTAACTTTTTAGAGTGAAATGTGTTTCTGAGACAAGTAGTATATCAATATTATTTTTATACAAGAATGTTTTAGTTTCGTGAGCTCGCTGTTGCAAGCAATTGGAGTTCCAGGCTGCTATTTTCAGCATGTTCCACTCTATTTTTTACTTAGCAAGTTTGTGAGTAATTGTAACATGATTGTTGTTTGTTGTATTTGTTGCCTTAGTGTTGTGTTTAATTCACTTACCATTTTTCCTAGCATCTCTGTACTTTTGATGGATTGTTTTAGCATTTCTTTGATTTCTGTAGCGTCTTCGATATTTTTGCTTTGATTCTGATTAAACGTTGCTTGGCTAATGTTTTGGGTTACTTGCGCATAGCTTCGGTAACCTTGAGGATTAATGTTTCCGCTTATAATGTTTGGTTCGTTATGTGCTATCAATGCTGTATCATACTCCGTTGTACCTTGTTGTGGTTTGTAGTTATTGGTTGATCTATTGCGAAGTGGTGGAAACAATTTGCGTTGTAATTGTTTCCTAATTACACATCCTTTGTAGCTGGCTGGGTGGTTTCCGTTACAGTTATAGCACCTAACTTCTTCTATTTTTCCTGTGTTTCGGCAGTGTATTGTTAAGTGATTTTTTGCACATTTAACACATGCCGGGCTTCTGTTACAATAATTTTTTGTATGACCGTATTGTTGACACCGCATGCATTGCGGTATATCTTTTTTATAGCTTGGTGGTTCTACAGTTACTATTGTGTTTAGGATTTTTTTGATTTCATAAATTTCTTTGTTGTTGATTCTTGGTTCGAGTTCTATTAAGAATAATGGTAACGGTTGTTTTATATCGTATTTTGTAATATTGTTTATTGTCCTTGTTTGGTGTCCAATTTTAGCTAGTTCATCACTTAGCTTTTTCGTGCTGATTTTTGGATGCAGTCCTCTTATAACTATCTTGTAGCTTCTTTCCGTTTTTAGCTGATATGTGTGGTATATAGCATGTTTTTCCTTTAATGCTTTTATTGCATTCCTATAAACCTCAGGGGTGTTTGTTTGAATCTTTACTTGATAAAGTTTTGTTTGTTTTATTGTATAATTGTCATTATCGACTATATTATTTAATAATTCAATAAGTGGGTCTATTATTTGTGCCTCGACAAATATTGGTGGCGGTTTTGTAATATGACTTGAGTGAGTTGTATCTTTATTTGTCGGATCAACGTCTGTTTCTTCTGTTAATGAGCTGAACGAATTTCTTAATGGTAATTCTTGCAGCCATCGCTGCTTTTCTGTATCTGGTTTTCCTGCGGCACTTGTGCTTGGAGTTATTTTACGCTTTTTGTTGTTTTTTGGTATCTTCCAGTTTTCATCCTGATAATATTTTCCATTATCTTGACTGTACTCCTCCTGTCTTCGCTGCTCCTTCATTTCTTCTATGACCATATTTTGATTATTCTTAACGTGTTGTTGTTGCTTTAGGGTTGGTAAATCTACCGACCTACTTATATAATATCTTTCACCTTTTGTTGCAATTTTAATTGCTGGTATCTGTTGCTGCATTGTTGGGCTTCTCCTCACCATCACTAATCGCTAATTTTACTTAGCACTAAGGAAATTCTCAGATCACTATCCCGGAGCACACGTCTGCTTACTTCGGTTGCCCGGGCAGAACTGAGTCGAATAATTATATCAAACTAACTTCATCATGATTAAAATAATTTGTGGCGATTCATTATACTGCTTTATATATATATTTTCAAATATATCATTTTTCGTTAGCCTTGTTAATTCAGTTAACCTCAATTAACCATCTCTGATATCTTAACCGAAACAGGGGAACGACTAATTCGCGCCGTCGATTATCTGAATTGTAGCGAGACTTTACGCCTCTTGCTGACGCGCTTTCCTCGCGATCGCGTCTCTCCGCGAACGGTCGTAAAATTTTTGGTCCTTCGAGCCGCATCACGTGTCGAGTGAAAGTGCACACCAGCGACACTCAATATCATACAGTGCCACGTGAATCCGACATAAACAGCAGCGGAAGCGTTACCACTCCAGCGAAGTAAGTAACGCCAAGGGCAGTCATTTTGAAGAGGCAAAACCCGGTGGTTGAAGAACGCAACCACGCATCCTCACTTCAACAACTAGAGGAACTAGAAGACAACGTTACCAACTCCAGCTAGGAAACGTCTTAGACGCCAGACGAGAGACACACCGTGACGAGCAACATTCAAACTCATGACCACAATGTAAGCTCGTTCATTGTATTGTCTTTACGATCCGCTACCAATGGAAGGCACAGACAAAATTACCTCCTTGCATCGGAAACGAGGCTTCCAAGTCGGCCGATTTACTACCCTATCAAAACAACTCGAAGAATACGAACAATCCAGCAAACAGAACAAGGCCTCTTTAACGGCTTACAATACACTGCTCGCCGACACGTGGAAACAGTACAGATTATTACAAGATGAACTAGAAGATTTAGGCGAGCAAGATGACGTGCGCGTTACCGAAATCACAAACATATATTTTGACCTGGTAGTACGATTACACATTCTCATGGAAATCACCAAGCTGCGAGTCGCCCAATGTCGCCGAACCGACATCAATTAAACTACCAGAGATTCATGTACCTTCGACGGTGCCATCGAGAATTGACATTCAGTTTATGACTCGTTTTCGTCCACTATAGATCGAAGCCATCGACTTATACCCGTACAAAGATTCCATTATCTTCGATCTTCCTTAACCGGAAAGGCCGCGCGAAGCATTCAATCGTTGGACATTACGGAAGTCAATTATCCAATCGCTATTAATCTTCTAAAAGGCAAATTTGACTGCCATCGTCGAGTCTGCATGCGCCGCTGGGATTTAATTTTCGACTATCCGAAAATAACTAAGGAAACACCCAAAGCTATAGAAGATTTTCTTGAGACGGTCAAAGTAAATCTCCAAGCTTTGGAAAAACTAGGTGAACCAATAACTTCAAATGTTGTCCGCATTAAATTATTCACTTCGAAGCTACCGTCAGCCATCATTCGCAAATGGCAACGCACACTACCGGACAAAAATGCCGTCCTATACGCATTTGGTAGAGTTTCTTAAAACACGGACGAACGGCAATAGAACAAGCCCAACAACAACCGCGACAAAAAGGACGTCCGAGCAACACAACCGACTGCGAAAACAGGCGCCGCGAAGCGTCACTTTCACCACTAGACGTAGGACGTTGGCGTGTCCAACTTGTAAAGGACAACATGAAATATGGCATTGCGATGTCTTCAAGGCGAAGTCTGCCAAAATCGACTTGAAACCGTCAAAAAGACGTCACTCTGTACAAATTGCATAGGTCAAGGACACACTCTTGCTCAATGCTCTGCCGGGTCATGTCGCAAATGCAGACAGCGACATCATACGTATTTGCCTCAATACCAAGGCAAATCACGATTATCGAGCGGTAGATCGTCGAGCGACCGATCATCCAGCGGACGGTCTTCACCTAGTATACCGACTCCTCGTTCGTCACATGCTTCGTGACGCGCATCTGCGTCTCCCCGGTCGTCTCCCCGGTCATCTTCCCGATCCTCGACTTTAATTGGGACCGAATCACAGAGGACCGAATTACTGACCTCGGTTCACTCTAAACCATTACAATATGATCTCTTAGTCACGGCGCAGGTCAACATACACAACAATAAGAGACAACCATTCCGTTGCAGAGCTCTGCTAGATACCGGCTCTAGCATGAATTTCATTACCGAAGAACTCGCTCATTCATTGAAACTCAACCAACGGAAATGTTCGGTCCCAATCGGAACTTTCGACGCGTTATCGACGACCTCGAAACGCTACGTCACGGCCACGATCACTTCAATTGACGACGCATACGAACGCACATTGACGTTCCTGGTCATCCCAACCATATCAACCTGGATCCCAGATCAACCCGTAGATCGCTCAACAATGCAAATACCAAGGAATCTTGAACTAGCCGATCCAAGATTCCATAGACCTGCTCCGATCGAAATATTGTTGAGCGCCGGACCAACATTAGCTTCAGTCTGTGTTGGTCAACTTGACATTACTAAATCAAACGGGCCCGACTTGCGCCTGCCAAAAACGCGTTTCGGATGGGTCATCGGGGGGAGCCCAGGCTCGCAGTCATCAGCACATACGTTCCACGCCTCCACGATGGCTTTACAGGCGGACCTCGCCCGCTTTTGGGAAATCGACTAAGGACCGCCCACTCCACACATTTCGGAAGCGGAACAACAATGCGAGGAGCATTTTCGAAATCACGTTCAACGCACCAACGAAGGGCGATATATTGTCGCTTTCCCATTTAACAAAACAACTCCTTCACTTGGATCCTCCAAGGCTATGGCGATGATGCGACTCACATCGTTCAACGAGATGAACAATTCGAAGCCAACCATCACGCCGTAATACGAGAATACCTGGAATTAGGACACATGTCGAAGATTACCACGGACCACTCCACGGATATTTCCGACTGATATTTTCTGCCACATCACGGCGTGATCAAAGAGTCCAGCCAAACGACGAAACTCCGAGTCGTATTTGACGGATCGGCACCAACCACCACCGGAGTTTCTTTAAACGATGTACTTCTCACGGGACCGAAACTACAAGAGGACTTATTTTTCATTCTCCTAAGATTTCGCTCCCACCAATACGTCCTTACAGGCGATATTGAAAAAATGTATAGACAATTTCTTGTGCGTCCAGAGGATCGAAAATTCCAGCAAATTTTGTAGCCTAACACTAATGGAGAAGTTGACTTCTATCAACTTAACACAGTGACGTTCTGGCTTTCAGCAGGGCCATATCTAGCCATACGGTGCCTCAAACAATTGGCGGACGACGAGGGACATCGGTATCTACGAGCGACGATAGTCTTACAGCGAGATTTCTGCGTCGAGATGTTCTCACAGATGTTGATACAAAGGTCGCGGCACAATCATTGAGAACGAAACTGACAGAACTGCTCAAACTAGCCGGTTTAAACATTCGAAAATGGGCGTCGAACGACTGAGAGCTGCTACAAGGACTTTTCCAACAGGACGTAAAGAATGAATTACTTCTAGGCGAATCTCAAACTTTAAAAACTCTGGGCGTTGTTTGGAATTCTTCTGACGATTCGATCCTATATTCCGTTAAAATCAGTTCTACCGTCTCCCGAATCACGAAAAGAATAA
>NW_025219987.1:1194090-1195237 GCF_014825855.1 Bombus pyrosoma
CTATATAACGTTATACTATATATCATAATACTATATAACGTTATACGTTATATCATAATACTATATAACGTTATACGTTATAACGTAATACCATATAACATTATTGATTACAAGGTAATACCACATATCGTTATACGTTATATCGTACTACCATATAGCGTTATACGTTATATCGTAATACTATATAACGTTACACGTTATATCATAATACTATATAACGTTATACGTTATAACGTAATACCATATAACATTATTGATTACAAGGTAATACCACATACCGTTATACGTTACATCGTAATACCATATAATGTTATGCGTTATATCGTAATACTATATAACGTTATACGTTATATCCTAACACTATATAACGTTATACTATATATCATAATACTATATAACGTTATACGTTATATCATAATACTATATAACGTTATACGTTATAACGTAGTACCATATAACATTATTGATTACAAGGTAATACCACATATCGCTATACGTTATATCGTAATACCATATAACGTTATACGTTATACCATAGTACTACTTAACGTTATAATTTATAATGTAATATCACATATCGTTATACGTTATATCGTAATACCATATAACGTTATACGTTATATCGTAACACCATATAACGTTATTGATTACAAAGTAATACCACATATCGTTATACGTTATATAGTAATACCATATAACGTTATACGTTATATCATACTACTACTTAACGTTATACTTTATAATGTAATACCACATATCGTTATACGTTATATCGTAATACCATATAGCGTTATACGATATATCGTAATACTATATAACGTTACACGTTATATCATAATACTGTATAACGTTATACGTTATATCTTAATACTATATAACGTTATACTGTATATCATAATACTATATAACGTTATACGTTACATTGTAATACCATATAACGTTATTGAATACAAAGTAATACCACATATCGTTATACGTTATATCGTAATACCATATAACGTTATACGTTATATCATACTACTACTTAACGTTATACTTTATAATGTAATACCACATATCGTTATACGTTATATCGTAATACCATATAGCGTTATACGTTATATCATAATACTATATAACGTTATACGTTATATCATAACACTATATA
>NW_025219987.1:1195737-1199141 GCF_014825855.1 Bombus pyrosoma
CTTGTCCAAATAACAAGTAATTCGCTTCTGCTTTTTATTTGAACTCTCCGAAAATTTATTCTATTTGAGCGTTTCACGTCGATTGCGCGAAGCAATTGGAAGAATTTGTGAAACGATAACTTGTAGAAATTGTACTACTATAACACATCAGCTCATGAGTCACTATTGACTCGGGAGTTTCTCACAAACAATGACATTTTACAGTCAGCATATTCACCTGCTCTCTCCATTGCGATTATTTGTTATTCTCCAGAATGAAAAAATAAAACAACAATCGTTATGCGAACTATGCACTATAGAAGAAAGTGCTTTCAGAAATGTGTTAATGACTGAAGGATACGCTGGCAAAAATATATTGCATTCTGTTGAGGTTGACTGATGAAAGAAAGAGTGGATGAATTTATAATAGAAAAATATATTGATATAAATAAAGGTATAAGTATAAATATAATGTATAAGCATAAGATTATGCTGATTCAGATCCTTGCTCTCTTAGTGTTACAATGCAATAGAATCGATAGGGATCACATTCATATATTTACAGCAGAAGGACATTACCAAGAAAGTTAACCTTATAGCTTTAGCTAAAGGCTACAAGGAGCATAACTAGAAATCTATTTATTAGTTCCTTTGTTCCTGGACCTTATAACCGAAAGCACAATGTATATTCAAGGGTACAATAATATGGACCTCTCCTTATTTAGAATAATTTTGTGTCACTAAATTCTATTTTCTGCGTAATAGAGGTTACGGATATACATAAATAAAGATGTACAGCTTTTCTTGAAGTAGTTACTTCAACATATTCAAAGGGAATAACTTTAATATAGACGAACAAATAAATATTTTCTCAAATAAGAAAACAATTCAACGATCTTTTTGATCACGCCTCGTATGAGGGGGGGGGGGAAGAGGAAAGCAAAAAATGATATGCAGCTTGGTAGAGGTTCAGAAGAAAACTCTGAGGAAATTGTGAAAGGAAAATGTCTGAGATATGGAACGTATTATATAAAATATACTTTATATATTCTATTTTGGTTCATATATATAATGTAAAAAATGTATATGTAATACAAAACGAGAGTAGAATATAAGTACTAAGGTTTAATATGAGTTTCTGTAATTATAATAGTTTTGTATTTTTTTATTTTTATATTTTCTATATTTTTGTATCTTTGTATTTTTAAACGTTTTCTATAATTTTATATTCAAGTAATAGTATAATAAGAAGAATACGAAAAGTGAGGGATGGCAACGCATGTAACGATATGTGAATGTTACGCGTGCATCAGATAACCAGGAGAGGTTGTATAGGAATCGAAAGTTCGTTGGACAAAGAGAACGTTTTTTAGAAATACGTTATGTTTATATAAACTATATACCAAAGAATTAAACAAAAATAAATAAATAAAATCGGGTAACTAATTAGTTATCAGAAAAAAAGGAAAACATTCGCTAAACGAAATGGCGCGATCAACCTCCGAAAGCAAGGTTTGGACGGTTGGCGTTAACAGTTGGGTTGCACGACACAAACAATTTCAAATTTGAGTTCAATCGCTAACCGCGACTAGGCCGGTGATTTTTACTCTTTTCTATACGCAGACGGCACGTTATAAATAGAGATCTCACTGGTCACTCCGCTGATCCGATGTTTTTAATTATATTTTTAATACAGTACAGCGCTTATCGTATCCAGCAATATCATGGCCATTTGTAAATATTCATTGGTAAAGACACGCAGTACATCATTTAAATCCGTCATAATAAAAAAGAGAACACATGATTACATGCATCTCGTAATAAAGATCATAAAAAAAGACTCACCATACCAACATAAGAGAAGAGAAGGTTTAGTTGAATAATACGAAATCCATGCACAAGTTTCTGGAGACTTTGAGCACCCTAAGAAATTAAAGCAAGTTAGATAAATGCAAAAATTAAAATTAAAACATGATTATTTAAAAAAGTTTCAAAAGGATCAAAAGTTTTTAAAATTAATGAAAGTGTATATTATTGTATAAATAACTATGTGCTCTAAAATATATGTATCAATATTAGTGGTTTCCTGCCTGTTATTTCATATCTAATACAGTTTTATATTTATACTCACAATTTAATTTATGAAATGTAACAGTGATATATGAGCAATATGGATATCATTAACTACAGCTGGCAGTTCAATCTTCTGATTTCATAAGAATCTATATATACATCTATATATGGGTGCTACCTTTATTCACTCTGCAACATAAACAAATTGATATTGTAATTTTACTGTAAAACTTTACAATACCATGATATTAAAAGAGCATATAAACATATATATACATATTTGCAAATATATACAATTTTCATAGACACCTGAAATCTAGCTCATACCGCTTTCTGACTTTGAGCATTCTTTGAACGTATTTCATGCGAATAATAATATTTACAGTGGGATGCCTTTTCATTTTTTTATGAAGAAAAAATTTTGTTGTTGTTATATAGTATGATGAAATGTGGTAAAAATGTAGTACAATAATATGGTAAATTTGTGACTTTTAATTAAAGAAGGAGAAAAAAGAAAATATTTCACATTGAAAAATGAACCTTTGAAATCTATTATCTTATGTCAATAAGGATAGAAATTAAATAAATTTCGTATATCGCATCCCAAACTGAATTACGAAAATTGGAAAGTTAATTGTTATTCATCGTCACATAGGCCCATACCAATAATCACAAATAGGTATTTTATTACTTAATTTTCTTCGGTCCTATACATATTCCTAGGTAGCCGTGTATTAGTATTAGATAAAAAAGTACGAACCTATATACACAGTTAACAAAGACATAATTGAATTAAGAACATAAATTCTGTATTTTTCAATACATATTACACGTTTATTTCTCTCTACGATCTTATCTACGATCTAGATGTATGTCTAGATCGTCTAGATCTACGATCTCTTCTATTTATCTTTTATACATATAGTTTGATATATTTGGTATACCGCAATAATATAGGTTAAATTACATAAAACATATCGGTTTTACATTAGAATAGGTTAAGCAAAATTTAATTGTATAAACATATATAAAATATTTACCTCAAATAAATCAATGGTCGATCAAGTGTTACATCTTTTGTATTTGTACATTCTCTTCTATCAAAATTTAACAGATTAACTTTGTAATTCTTTATTTAGCATTCATTACTAACTGATATATATCCATATTGTAGGCATCCTTCAAGACGATGCACGTGTAACCATGTGTGAATCCACAAAACGACTGTGCGGTGCCTCGTGTCGGTCAACCGCTATTACTTAGAATTGCTTACAGTACTGCTCGTTGATTGGCTACAATTCAGCAGTACAACATGGTACCTGCGCACATCCTTGCGCGAATATATGAGAATA
>NW_025219987.1:1199641-1201345 GCF_014825855.1 Bombus pyrosoma
CTATATAACGTTATACGTTATATCGCAATACTATATATCATTTTACGTTATATCATAATACAATATAACGTTATACGTTAAAACGTAATACCACATATCGCTATACGTTATATCGTAATACCACATATCGTTATACGTTATATCGTTAGACCATATAACGTTATACGTTATATCGTAATACAATATAACCTTATACGTTCTATCGTAATACTATATAACGTTATACGTTATATCGTAACACCATATAACGTTATACGTTATATCGTAATACTATATAACGTTATACGTTGAATCATAATACTATATAACGTTATACGTTATATCGTAATACTATATAACGTTATACGTTATATCGTAATACTATATAACGTTATACGTTATATCGTAATACTATATAACGTTTTACGTTATATCGTAATACAATATAACCTTATACGTTGTATCGTAATACTATATAACCTTATACTTTGTATCGTAACACCATATAACGTTATACGTTATATCGTAATACAATATAACGTTATACGTTATATCGTAATACAATATAACCTTATACGTTGTATCGTAATACTATATAACGTTATACGTTATATCGTAACACCATATAACGTTATACGTTATATCGTAATACAATATAACGTTATAAGTTATATCGTATTACTATATAACGTTATACGTTATATCATAATACTATATATCATTTTACGTTATATCATAATACAATATAACGTTATACGTTAAAACGTAATACCACATATCGTTATACGTTATATCGTAATCCCATATAACGTTATACGTTATATCGTAATACCATATAACGTTATACAATATATCATAATACAATACAACGTTATACGTTATATCGTAATACTATATAACGTTATACGTTGTATCATAATACTATATAATGTATAACGATATATAATATTATGATATAACGTTATACTATATATCATAATACTATATAACGTTATACGTTATATCGTAACACCATATAACGTTATACGTTATATCGTAATACAATATAACGTTATACGTTATATCATAATACTATATATCGTTATACATTATATCGTAATACTATATAACGTTATACTATATATCATAATACTATATAACGTTATACGTTATATCGTAATACAATATTACGTTATACGTTAAAACGTAATACCACATATCGTTATACGTTATATCGTAACACCATATAACGTTATACGTTATATCATAATACTATATAACGTTATACGTTATATCGTAATACTATATAACGTTATACGTTATATCGTTACACAATATAACGTTATACCATATATCATAATACAATATAACGTTATACGGTATATCATAATACTATATAACGTTATACTATATATCATAATAATATATAACGTTATACGTTATATCGTAACACCATATAACGTTATACGTTATATCGTAACACTATATAACGTTATACGTTATATCATAATACTATATAACGTTATACGTTATACCGTAATACCATATAACGTTATACGTTATATCGTAATACTATATAACGTTATATGTTATATCGTAACACCATATAACGTTATACGTTGTATCGTAATACTATATAACGTTTAACGTTATATCGTAACACCATATAACGTTATACGTTATATAGTAATACAATATAACATTATACGTTATATCGCTATACTATATATCGTTTTACGTTATATC
>NW_025219987.1:1201845-1203041 GCF_014825855.1 Bombus pyrosoma
ACGTTATACGTTATATCGTAATACTACATATCGTTATATGTTATAATGTAATACTACATAACGTTATACGTTGTATCGTAATACTACATATCGTTATATGTTATAACGTAATACTACATAACGTTATACGTTACATCCTAATACCATATAACGTTATACGTTATAAGATAATACCGTATAACGTTATACGTTATAACGTGATGCTACATAACGTTATACGTTATAACGTAATGCTACATAACGTTATACGTTATAACATATATCTACATAGCGTTATACGTTATAACGTAATGCTACATAACGTTATACGTTATAACGTAATGCTACATAACGTAATACGTTATAACATATATCTACATAGCGTTATACGCTATAACGTAATGCTACATATCGTTATACGTTACACCCTAATACCATATAACGTTATACGTTATGACGTAATGCTACATAACGTTATACCTTATAACATATATCTACATAACGTTATACGTTACATCCTAATACCATATAACGTTATACGTTATAACGTAATACTATATAACGTTATACGTTATAAGGTAATGCTACATAACGTTATACGTTATAACATATATCTACATAGCGTTATACGTTATAACGTAATGCTACATATCGTTATACGATACACCCTAATACCATATAACGTTATACGTTATGGCGTAATGCTACATAACGTTATACGTTATATCGTAATACTACATATCCTTATATGTTATAACGTAATACTACATAACGTTATACGTTGTATCGTAATGCTACATAACGTTTTGCGTTTTAACATATATCTATATAACGTTATACGTTATAACGGAATACTATATAACGTTATACATTATAACGTAATGCTACATAACGTTATACGTTATATCGTAATGCTACATAACGTTATACGTTATAACATATATCTACATAGCGTTACACGTTATAACGTAATGCTACATAACGTTATATGTTATATCGTAATACTACATAACGCCACACGTTATAACATATATCTACATAACGTTATACGTTATAACGTAATGCTACATAACGTTATACGTTGTAACATATATCTACATAGCGTTATACGTTATAACGTAATGCTACATAACGTTATACGTTATTTCGTAATACTACATATCGTTATATGTTATAACGTAATACTACATAACGTTATACGTTGTATCGTAATACTA
>NW_025219987.1:1203541-1252317 GCF_014825855.1 Bombus pyrosoma
GCAGCAATGAGTCACATAAATAAAATAGAAACAGAGCAAGCAAAAATCCTAAGGACAATAGTTAACGCTCCATGGTACGTCAGAAATGAAGATATACGAAAAGACTTAGAGACTCCAACAGTTAAAGAGGAAATCGCCAGATATGCAAAAAAGTATAAAGAAAGGCTTGCAACACACCCAAATCAGCTGGTTGCTGAAACGAATAATACAATAACAGAAAGAAGACTGAAGAAGAAGCAGACCTCACAATAGAACAATAAACAACCTGGAAGATGGAGCCCCGCTGGGGGTAACCATCCACATGCTATATTTCGTCAAAACCCAAACTATAATATTTTACCAAATGTCCTAATGGACAAATTGTAAAATGATTTATTTAAAAATAATAAAAAAAATTATTCGACTCGACACTACAATATTTCTTTGTATTTGCTAGACTAGACGACTTGTATTTCGTTCGTGATATTACATTCCGTTTGGATCCTCAATCGATACTGATTGCCCTTCGATGGGCCCTTTGTGTTCTATGGTAGGCGATCTCCACCATGCTCGGGTCACGCCATCGATCACGCCATGATCACGCGTGTCAACTTATGAGTGTATTCAAATAATGGAACGAATCGACGTTTCTGGAACTCGCTTTGTTTGTTGTTGGCCACTACATTGTATATTTGTCGGGCTGACCGAGACGACTCGCCCGCGACACCGCGATGCCACGAGCGACGGCCCGGAACGGCCCATGGAAAGCCTCGTGGCGTAACAGATGTTACATTCAGTCTAACTACAAACTGACGTGAACGACGCAATCCAAATAGATCGAGTGGATGAACTGATCGTGGTAACTAGCCAATAAATACTGGAACCACCGAAAACCGTGAGTACATGTTAGTGCACGTGATTGTTTGAATTTACATGACGCGAGTTTGGTTTCCGGTTGCGTACTAATAGAACCATGAATTAGAGGCATATAAGAGTCACGACTCGTAGTGGTGACTCTAACTACCAGCGAATATATTGAACATAGAACCGAACTCAGTGTGAATTTTTGGTAAATGCGTATTTTAGAGAAATAAATTATTAAATTGGTATGAAGAGTGAGAACAATAATTTATTGGTGCACACACATAATAATAATTGTTATGTCGCACAAGACATCTGCACTCCATCCCGCGCTGCTTGACCGCCGACGGTTTACGCGCCGTCCTTCCGGCCCTCAATAAACCAAAGACCCCCGTAAAACGTTAAACTTTTAACGTCATTGTTTCGACACATGTTTTCAATTCAGATGTTTGGCCTGAAGGAATTCCTCATCCTAGAAATATTTTCGGTCTATAGCCGGTTTTAGAAAGGCCCTTGGGTTTATTACGCGTTATTAACAATTACGGAGAAAGCAGGTAGTGACTTAACGCAAAAAGCGGAAAACTCTTTAATGGAAAATCCGGGTTTTTCCCTTAAATAAGGACATCAACTAGCAACATTGGTAGGAGGTTCCACCCCCCTTCATCACTCATTAATATTGGCTTGAAGCAATGGACATCGGAAATCGTTGCCCTCACTCTACTAACGAAAAGTGTGAGCATTGAATCCGTTTTTTTCGATCAAACACCACACCCACACCGAGCTTTCCTCCGTAATTGCATGAGAGTAAAGAGTCAGTCTATTCAATTGCTACTTCTGTTACCTCACAAGGACCTTACTCTATTACGAAGGAACATTCATTGCTCATCAATCGGAATATCGTATCTCCAAATATTGTCTACGTCCTTTATATTATACATAAACCGTGTACCTCGTCAGTGTATTAAGCGTTGAAAATATAAAGTTTATAACCCTGTTAATCGCAGTGTTATACTACAACAATCGCCCCTATTATCCTAACCGAAATAAGGGGATCGATCTATCCGTGGTGTCGATTCCTGCAATCGTAACAGGAATTTACGACTCCCGTTGATGCGTATTCTCGCGACCGCATCTCCCCACGATTGGTCGAAAATACAATAAAGAACAATAAAGTAAACAATGAAATAATACAATAAATAATATATAATAATATATAATACATTGGAAATTTGTACAATACACAGTGTTTTAGCTATAATTAATAGTTTAAGTTAATTAATAAATTGATTACAGTCCATTAGATAACACTAATATGGATGTATGATGCAGGAAATTAATTTAATTTATGCTGAATATTAGGGTTTGATTTATTATGACGACGTTGGCTTGCATTGGAACTATGATTGTCTTGCGTTTGAGTGGCGATACGGTTAGATGCACGACGACTGGCTATGATCCCGGACTATGCGGTACTTACAGGAAATATGGACAAGTATATTACGAAAAAAAAGTTACGGCGCAAGGTGTTTCGGAGCCCTCAGGCCCCGCCGGTGTTTTATGTGGCGTTCTAGGCTCGACCCGACGGTCATCTGGCGACTGAGCAAACGACGAGAGGAGGGTGGTTCCTGGGGCCCGCTCTCGATCGGGAAATACGACCGGGGACCAGTAATGATGAAGTGGACTGCAGAGTTGGAGGTGGAAGCCAGGGGTGCAGCAGAAAGGGTAATAAAGGGGTCAGAGGTTCCACTGCAACCCCCCCCCCCGCCTCACCAAGAAGAATGATAAGCCCCTGAGTTTACTAATGACATACGAGAGGTGATGGGGAAGAAGGGCTCTGTCAGCCTAATGGTGGACGGGCGTCGGCGAGAATAGTCTCGGTTATTACAGATAAGGAGGGATCTTTAACTGCAGTCATGACAGGAGCCACCGAAGGTGAGGCAACCTGGTTTGTAACCTGATCGAGTTTGGCGGCGAAATGGGCCACTGAAATGGTCGAGGGGGCGGCTAACGCGTCTGAAGGGGAGGGTTCCGTTTCGGAGAGCAGTAGCTATAATATTCCGATGGTGTTTAAAGCCAAACAACCGAGGGAACCACTCTCTAGAGTGGCGATGAAGAATAAAAATAGTATATCAAAAGTCGAGCCGGAAAGAGCAAACTGTGTGCTAGTTAAACTCGCGAATGGAAGGAGTTAAGGAATTTGATGGCAGCGGCCGTCGCTGATATGAAACTTGCGGTGGAGAGGCTTCAGACGTATGCCAAAAGGGACTCAAAGATAGGGGAAATGGCAGCGTCGGCCGATATGAAAGTGGATGGTGTGTGAAAAAAACTAAACAAAGTATTGAGTAAGAAGGGTCGTAGAAGGAACGAAGCCGACCTCGGTGCTACAGAAGCATGTGATTCTGGAGGGGAGTAGACTGTCCAGATGAGCAGGAAGAATAAAAGGATGCTTAAAGAGAGGAGTAACAATGGGGAATCAAGGGTACCGTTTAACGAAGGAAAAAGGGAATAGATGCATAGAATCCGCAACAGACCTGAGACTCTCTTGGTGAAAGTCCGGAAGGATGAGAACTGGATCCAAAAGTATAGTGAGCTTATGATGGCCAAGGAGGCATTGAACGAGAGCACGGGTGTCAGACGTATAAGGGATGGTGACATTCTAGTGGAATTGAAGGCGGGGGTCAAAGGGAGCGATGTTGCCCACCAGATTAAAGAAGTCATTAGGGTTAGGGTCTGCGCTTCCTCCCTCCAGAGTAAAGTATATGTGGAGCTCAAAGGTATCGACCCGCTAGAAAGTAAGGAGGACCTCAAGCAGGACATAACTAGTGGGCTGGGAATAAACGATACCAGCGTGGTCGAGATAAAGTCGCTAAAAGCAACACCCTGAGGCACGCAGACTGCGATTGCTGTCGTATCGGCTATGTATATAGGGAGCAAGGAAGGGAGAATTAAAATAAGAACAGGCCTTACAATTGCCACTATGCGGGTCCTTCCTAAGGTGATCAAATGCTGCAGGTGCCACGAGATGGAGTACATGGCGAATAGATGTTCGTTCAGTCCTGACAAGGAGCGTTGCCGGAAATGTGGCGAGATGGGCCACACAATAACGAATTGCGGAAACGATCCGAAGTGCACGCTGTGTAGTAGGGGGTCCGAGACTCGGACTAATCGTGTTATGGAGTCGCTAGCATGCCCTACGCTCAGGAAGTTAATACAGAAAGAGGCAGTTAGAGGTAGAGCACCCTGAAAGTGGTGCAGATAAATTTGAATAGGAACAGGCTTGTCCAGGACCTGATGCAGTAGTTGACCTGGGAGTGATGCGTCGGTGTAGTTATTATATCTGAACCGAATAGACAGCTCCCCTTTTGGTACAATGATACGAAGGGGGATGCATCTATTGGGGCAGCGAGATTTAATGGCTTCCATCCCAGCGAAGATATGTCGGGATCAAGATAGGGGAAGTATACTGCGTGAGCGGTTACTGCTCGCCCAACATTGGTATAAACAACTATGACCATTACATTGAGAGGCTCGACATATCCGTCGGGACACCTGCGAGAAGGTGTAAAGAAGTGACTGTTGCGGGCGACTTTAATGCGAAATTCAAGGCATGGGTGGTGCTAAGAAGGACAGAAGAGGAAAGATGCTGTCGGAGGTTCTGGACAGGAACCACCTTGCTCCTACTGGGACTCGGATTGCCTCCACGCATCAGAGAGGCTCGAGGAGGAGCTTCCTGGATATAATGAGCGAGAGTCCTTGACGACTATAGTGCCTCGGATCACAGATATGTTCTGCATGAGTTCAGAGGTTGTGCTAGGTCTAGAAATTTTTAAAATATTCGACGAAGGACAATGTGCCTGAAACGTTTTAAAGAAGTTTTGACGATACAAGAAATAAATTATTAGGAGCACAGGGGAGACGACAAAACAAGAGGATTACCGGCAGCGGATTATCTAAGAATGAGGCTTCACTCCACAAAGTTTTTCCACGTAAGCGGAGTAGAAACCCAAATTATTGGTGAGACGATGAGATTGCACGGCTCCAGGGGGAGACCCTTAAAAAGAGAAGATTAGCTCAGAGATCGAAGCGTAGTCATAAGGAATGTGCCGCCCAGCTAGGAGCGGATTATAGGAAAAGCAATAAAGAGCTCGGGTTAGCTATCTCCTCGAGTAAGAGACTGGCTTGGAAGGAGTTCACTGCTACCCTCGACCATGGGACTTGCCTTATAAAAGAGTCATAGACAGGCTTAGAAGGAGTAAGCAGAATGTGAGCCTGGGGAGGATGCATGTTGAGAACATTATTGATAACCTCTTCCTAATCGAGGATATGGGCGTCTCGAATAAGGACCTAACAGAGGATAATGGCGGCGGTACACTCGGAACAGGTGATGTGGTCCAAATAAACGAGCTAAGAGAAGCGGTTGCCTGGCTGAATGTAAATAAGACCGTTAGTATCGATGGGATTCCGGGTTCAGTGATTAAACTGATCTTCAAGAATAGAGCGCAGGAACTGCTCGCTTTGATAAAATCCATCTACGAGAGGGTTCCAGCGAAATGGAAAGTAGCCTGGCTGATCTTGCTGAACAAACCTGGTAAGAATCCCAGGTTGACCTCGTCGTACCGACCAATAAGTATCCTACCGGCTATGATCGACGTTTGGGAGAACACGTTCAAGTCGGTCACCGAGAAGGTACTGGAAATGGAACGTTTCACCGAAATCAATTTGGCTTCCGTACGGGGAAAGATACCATCGATGCCATCTCGCAGGTCTGCATGTTTGCAGATTCTTGCAGCAAGAAGAACTTGGTCTGCGTTATGATGTGTATCGATGTAATGAATGCGTTCAATTCGCTGCGGCGGAAGGTAATTCTGGAAGAGACCAGGCGTAGGAGTCTCTCCTCCAAATTGAGGAGAGTTCTCGCGAAATACCTTAAGGATCGTTTCGTAGTTCTCGACAACTCGAGAGGTTTTATTGTGAATCAAATTTTAGCTTGTGTTCCACAGGGCTCTGTGATAGGTCCGCTTCTGTGGAATTTAGTTTACGATGGTCTGTTGGCCAGATTTGATAATTATGTGAATTTGAGAGCTATTGCATTTGCGGACGACCTAGTTATCATGGTGGGTCTGAAGAAGAAGGAAAGTGTGGAGGTTAACTTCAATCTCCACATGAAGACGATCCTAAAATGCTGCAAAAACTCGGGTCTCCAGATAGCAAAAAATAAAACTGAGATCATTTTGTTGACGAGAATGAGGGTTCCAAAGAATTTTAGCATAGCATTGACAGGAGAAGTGCTTAACACACGTGAAAATGTTAAATATCTAGGCGTGGAGTTGGACTCCAAAAGAAAATTTAGTCACCATATCGAAGTAGTTTGCACTAGAGCAGATGCGATTGTAGGCGCCATCAGAGGGCTCCTGCCGAATGTGAACGTCCTCTCTGATGCCTGCAGGAATTTGTACTACCAGGTAGGGGAGTCGGTCGTGCTATGTGCCTCCCCGGTCTGGGTGGATGCGCTTAGTAAGGCCAAGACAGTAGGCGAACTCCGTAGGGTACGGAGGAGTGCCTTGATAAGTACCTCTACGGCCTACATGACGGTTTCGTATGCGGCGTTGTGCGTGTTGCGGGGGGTCATGCCCATTTATATCAGGGCGCGGCGGCGTGAGAGAATTTACGAGGTTAGGAAGAAATTAACTCGACCAGACCTCGGTGATCCTGATGTGTTACTAAATCAGCTCCATCTGTATGGAGAGGAAGCGGTGGAGGAGTGGATAAGGGAATGGGCTAGATCCAATGCGAACAATTGGACGAGGAGGTTGATTGAGGATGCAGCCACTTTTCGGAAGAGGAAGAGGACGATAGATTATTATATGGTATCTTCAACAGGTACAGGGTCAGGATTAACAGGGAAACCGTCGACAAATGTTGGGATTGCGATACGTGTCCAGAGGATGCCGAACATGTCTTACTGAGGTGTCCAAGATGAGCAGACCAGTGCACTACTCTGAAGAATGTTATGGGCGACACTTTCACAGCGGATAATATAATCGCATTGGGGGCTGTTCCGGAGCTTCTGCGAGAGAGTAATGAAGGCGAGACAAGTGCAAAAAAGGGCGAAAGGTGGAGCTACAAGATAAAGATGAAGATGGTGCTTGCGTAATGCATTTTCCCCTCCTCGTGAAACAAAGGTTGGGTTTAAGTTGGTGTTAGATTCCCAAATTATGATAACGATGGTGTCCCCCATTGAAGGGAAGAAGGGCGGTACAGCGAAGAGGCCCAGGAAGAGAGAGCCTACATATGCCAAGATGTGCGGTGAGGCAGTCGGGAATGACGAGACGGTTAAGGAGAGGAGTGACGACTCTGATGGGTGGACTACGGTCGGTAGAAGAAGAGAGGAAAGGAGGGGGCCCCAGTGGTTGCCATCCTCGAGTGTGCGCGCTAGTGATAAGGGGGAAAGAGTTGACGATAGGGGGGTGTTAAATACGCGGAGGAGGAAAGAAGCAATCCTGATCAAGGTGGAGGAAGACCGACATTGGATTGAGATTTATAAGAGGATCATAGCCGTCAAGAATACGATTGAGGGAGCGACGGGTATGAGGAAGGCCAGAGCTGGCCATATACTCATTGAGTTCGATAGGACGCTAGTGAGTGAGGCGGCAGAAAAGCTTAAGGCTGCTTTGAGCGATGCAACGGAGATAGCTGCATTGGTGAGCAGGGCTATCGTGCAGATCAAAAACGTTGATCTCTTTACCACCAAAGAAGAGTTGGTGGAAGATTTGAGAAGAGAGTGGGAGATAAAGAAAAGGACAGCGTGGATGTGAGGTCGTTGAGGATGGCGTCATGGGGTACCCAGGTGGCAGTGGAGTTGTTATCTGCCAGTGTGGTACCACGCGATGGAAGGGCGAGATGGCTTAGGACTGGATAGACCATCGCTTCGTTTATACTGCTCCCGAATGTGCAGCGATGTTATAAGTGCCATATATTAGGGCATATGTACGGCAAGGTATACGGCGGTATGTCCTGGTAGGGAGTTGCGTAGGAGGTGCAGCAGGAACGAGTACGTTATGAGCGAAAGAACAAACAAGCCTAGGTGCAACGTGCAATAAGTATGAGGGAGTGAACCCGAAGCACGTTATCGGCACGCTTGCTTCTCCAATGTGTAGGTTAGGCTATAAGGCCAAAAAAACGGTAACGGACAGATAAATCTGAATAAGTGCAAACTTGCACAAGATTTATTAGTGCAATATGCATGTGAAAATAGGATGAACGTTGTGTATATCTTCGAACCGTACAGACAGTTACCGTATTGGTGTAATGGTGCGGGCGGGGATGCAAGAATATGGGTTACCCTACTTAACGGAAGGCATGCGGCAAATGAAACTTTAGTCAGTAAAGTGGGATTGGTCGGCATCAAGGTGAAGGGCACGCTCTGTATCAGTGGGTATTGTTCCCCTAACGTGAGTAAGCAGGAGTTAGATGGCTATATAAGAGAGCTAGAAACTGTGATAAGGGACTGCAGGAGAAGAGCTCCAGCGCTGATGGTGGCTAGCGATTTCAGCGCCAAATCTTCGACCTGGAGTGGTAGGAAGACGCAGCCGAGAGAAACGAACCTGCTGAACATGTTCACCAGGTGCGAGTTGATGCCGATCAGGACGACGGGGATGTATTTCTTTGTTAGGTATGTACGTTTGTACGAATGTATGTTTGTTAGGAATTGTTTTAAGAGTGAACAGACGAATGAGGCAGAGTCGGAGAAAGAGCTCTCTAATGGATTAGTACTTTACCTCTAATCATTTTTATTTATTATACATTATTAGGAGTAATTGTAGTGGACTGGCGAGAAGCAAATTTAAGTATCTGTCGAGGAATCTTGATGCGGATAAATTTTTAGTTAAGTTTGATGAACATCTTATTTTAATGAGTAATGACGAGACGACACACGGCGATCATTTCCAGGAATGCCTGGATCGTACGTGTGCCGACGAATTGAAAAAGACTTTCCCGCCGCACGGCAGAAGAAGCGCCAATTACTGGTGGAATTAGGAGTTGGACGTTCTGAGAAGAGCTACACTGGAATGTAGAAGAAGAGCGCAGCGAGCTGTGGCAGCTAGAAGGAACAACGCTGGTTATCTGCTTTTGGTAGCTGCCTTTAAGGAAGCGAGGAGGAGATTTAAAAGGGCGATCGAACGCAGTAAGGAGGAAAAGTGGAAGGAGTACTGCCCCACTCTGGACCAAGATCTATGGGGGAGACCATATCGTGCTATAAGAGCAAAAATGGTTCGGTCCGCACCGGCTGATGGTCTCTACAAGAACAGGGTGGCAAGAATTCTGGATGACCTGTCTTGACGACCAGTCAAGTGTTGCATGGAGGAGAATAACATGAACAGCAGATCTTGCCGGCAGCGGCTAACGAGGAACTGGAATTAGGCTTAAAGGAAGAGGACCTGTTGACAGCCATCGATAAATGCGATCTAAGGAAAGCTGCGAGCGTGGATGGGGTCCGTGGAGAAATCGTAAGGATCGTCACAGGACGGCGGACGGGGCGGTTCCTGGACATGCTCAACGATATACACAGGTCAGGGCGTATTCCGGCAGTATGGAAAGTGGCGAGGTTGGTACTCATACTCAAGCCAGCCACGGATCCGTCGCAGTCATTATCGTGCAGATCTATTAATATACTGTCGGGGTTGAGCAAGGTGTGGGAGTACACATGCAAGATCTTTATTGAAAGGAGTCTAGGGAGGACCCCATCCATAGGGAACAGTATGGCTTTATGAGGCGAAGGGGCACTCTGGATGCGCTGGATAGGGTGAGCGGGATCGCGGACATATGTAAGAGGAGAGGACTGGTGTGCGTCTTGGTCGCCCTTGACGTGAAGAACGCTTCTAATACGTTGAGCTGCGAGAGGATCCCCGATGTGATCAGGGAAAGGCAGTTACCAGGCCAGCTGCAGGTGTTACTGGAGGACTACCTTTCGGAGAGGAGAATCGTGGTGCACTACCGGGACGGTACGGTAAAGAGGAATGTATATTCAGTAGTGTCCCACTGTTGTAGAACCTAATGTACGATGGGTTCCTAAAGGTGCTGGAACCGATTAAACACACAGAGGCAATTGCGTTTGCGGACGACCTGGCATTGGTGATCACTATGCGGGAGTCGCAGGACGTCGGCGACAGGATCTGAGCAGCTGTGAAGCTGGTCACGAGCTGATGCGAGGACACAGGCCTACATTTGGCGCTGGAGAAGACCGAAATCATTCTCCTAACGGGAAAACGGATCCCGAAGATTTCTACAATCGACATGGGTGGTGGGGATATCACCACCAGAAGCACAGTTAAATATCTGGGGTTGTTCTTGGCCAATACCGGGAGGTATTCCCCGGAGCGGGCGTGTGACAAGGCGGAGAGATTCGTCGGGGCCATACGGAGTTTGCTGCCGAACGTTAACGTACCCACCGATACCATAAGGAGGCTCTAATATGACGTTTGGGAATCGGTAGTCCTGTATGCAGCGCCGGTATGGGCTTCTGCCCTTAATATGGAGAAAAATAAAAAGACCTTAAGAAGTGCACAACGGGCGACGCTGGTGCGCACATCGACGGTGTATAGGACGGTATCGCATGGGGCTCTGTGCGAAGTTACAAGCAGTATGCCCATACATATTAAGGCATGGCTTCGTTGGAAGCAATACGAAGCGAAGAGGCGCCTTAATGAGAATCCGTCAGGAGGGTGTGGAGGAGATGAATAACTTGAAGATGGAGGTTGAAGGTAAGTGGAGGCTCGAATGGGCGTTCCACAATTCCTGGAACTGGACCAGAAGATCGATCGAGGATCCATTGATCTTCTATAAGAAAAGGAGGAGTATCAACCACTACGTGATGCAGACCCTTAACGGTCATGGCATCTTCAACTACTACCGGCACAGTTTCGGTAAGGAGACGCGTACCTACTGTTGGAATTGTGGGGACTTACAAGGCGACGCTGCTCAGGTGTCCCAGATGAGTAGTGGAGAGATCTGCGATGGAGTCTGAGCTTGGCGTGGAGTTCACGCTGGATAACGGAATTGTGAAAAGGATGGCAGCGGAGGATCGAATATGGCGTAGCTTTACTTCATTCTGTACCAGAGTGATGAAATGAAGAGTGGGAGGAAGAACAAGAGGCAGGTGGGGGGGCATGGAGCCTTAGGGTACGTGTGTAGAGGCCAACTCGAAGTACTGTCCCCTCTCCCTCAGGCGTGGATGGCATACCAGGATCGGTGGTCAAGGAGTTAGTTGAGAAAAGGGCGTGAGTAACTATGGCTCTCTCAAGGGCAATAAGCAGCATGCCGCTTTCAAACGGTTGTGTTGTGGGTCCTTGGAGAGGCATAATTGCTCAGGGGCTGGGGAGACTTCAGTCTCGTCTGCCCAAGTCGCTCTCCTACCTCCCCGTGGTACCGCCGGTAACATGTGCGCCGAGTCGTCGTGGGGAATGATCCCCCGGATTTAGCGTTCATGGCTAACCGGAGTGTGGCGACGAATGAACAGAAAACGTACAGAACTAAGAATCGGCTTGCCGATAATTCGACCGTGAATAAATGGATCAAATCAACTAATGTTTAAACAAAGGAATCCGTTCCTTCGTTACCTGATGGCGACTTGGCAATGAAAAGGTTTAAGAGTTGGAATGATGAGAAAAGACGTGAGATTACACACACATAAATAACGTCAGAATCGGAGATAACAATGAAGCCTCGGACGCTCTCGCTCCCGGAAGCGCTGTGGCGGATTCATCAGCGTCAGAGAGTACCATGATTGACAACTCAGCTATGTGCCCGAACTTAAATCATAAAATCATGGTACCGTTGGTGGGTGACAGTATTGCTTGTCCGGTCTGCGAGAAAAGGGAAGTCCACCTTTTCTTTATGACGCTATCAGACTTGAACAAGCACCTCGGTCAACATCACACGGATGTTCGCATCCAGTGGGGATGTTTCAGTTGCGAAAGCAGTTTCCCGAAGCTCCATGGGTCAAAGTGTCACATTCCAAAATGTAGTGGCACTAATCACAGAAAAGAAGGAACATATAAATGTGAAGCTTGTCCCATGAGCCTCGGAACTCAGGGAGGATTATCCGTCCATGAACGGCATGCGCACACTGCCGTAAGAAACGAAAAAAGAGGGGGAACAGAAGACCCAAATACAAAAAGATGGACGGTAGCAGAGGCAACTCTCCTGAAGGAGCTCGATGAAATTTGCAAAGATTCTAAATACGCGAATGTCGAAATAAGTAAAATTTTCACTAGCAAAACAATTGATCAAATAAAGTACAAGAGAATGATTTTAAAGTTAGCTAGTGAGGACACGAGCCCTCAGGAGATTGCCGAGGTGACAGAGGGAGAGTGCGAAGCCGATAATTCAGGCAATGCGCGGATTTGCGTAGAACGTGTAATTAGCAGAAAAATATGTAACGAGGAGTCTACCCGTCAGTGATGACACAAATTAATAAACGAAATTGAGACACTAACCGAGGTACACCCATCGTTAAAGGAGGTTAACGCTCGGTTAACAGAAGTTTGGGCGAACAATAAAGAGGACAGAGAAGCCCTTACTACTCGACATAACGATTTTATTTGCACATCTCTATATGGAGTTATAGGGAAACCGAAAAATAAAAATAACGAGAGTAATAAAAAGGCAATACCCCAAAATAACACAAAAAGAAAGAACAATAAAGGCAATAGAAACAAAAAGAAAAGATACCCCTACGCACGTTGCAAGGAGTTGTTTAGAGAATGTCGTAAGAAGCTGGCCGACGTCGTTATAAATAACGATCGTGCATACCTGGAACCAGCCAGGCGACCTCCAGAAGCAACAGAAGTGAAGAGGCTCTATGAGAATCCCAATCCCAGGATATAGAGCCTCTGAACTGATAATAAACAAAATATTTCCGCCGATAACCGCTGACGATGTAAACGAAAGACTTAGTAAAATGAGAAAAAAGGCTGCGGCAGAACCAGATGGATTTCAAAAAGAATATTTGATGATATCTGGCCTGCCCGGAATACTAGCAAAAATATTTAATATTCCACTTTATAGTTTCTATTTTTCGACAATATGGAAAGAAAATAGGACTACGTTAATTCCAAAGCCAAATAAACCGAGCAGCCAGGTAGAGAATTAGAGACCCATTACAATAGGCCCCATTCACGGCAGAATTTTCTCTTCCATCCTCGACGGAAGAATAAGAAGGGGTATTGTGCTAAACTTAAGTCAGAAAGGTTTCACAGCAGAAAACGACTGTAAAATTAATATTGATTTATGTAACGCTGCCGTTAGTCATAGTAAGAGAAATAATGTGGGGATATTCACAATTGTTGATATCCCCAAAGCATATGACACAATACCCCATTCGGCGTTAAAACCTTGCCTGGCAAGAAATGGTGTGCCGACCCCTATAATCAATTTCATTGAAAATATGTACAAAGAGAGCAAGATAAAAATGAAAACTAAGAACAATATAGGGGTCGAGATCAAAATCCTTAGGGGAGTCAAGCAGGGTGACCCTCTGTCGCCGCTACTTTTTAATCTATGCCTAGAACCGCTACTGGAAGTAATAGAGGAGCAAACCAGTGGCAGCAATGTTAGTCATTCGAGAAAAGTATCAATCCTGGCTTTCGCTGACGACATTGTCTTACTTGGTGAAGATTAGAGGGAGGCACAACGCCAAATGGATATGCTTCATGAATATCCGAAGTGTCTAGGAATGAATATATCAGGAGAGAAGAGCCGAACATTCCAGGTGGTCGCTAAAAAGGACAAGTGGTTCGTAAAAGAACCAAGGATTAGGCTCGATAACATCAACACACCAACTGTTAAACCGGAGGGGGCCTTCAGATATTTAGGCGTCAAAATGGGACCTTGGAAGGGTATCCATTCTGGCATCATAGTGCCAGAAATTCTGAGCGTGGTCAGAAGAGTTAGAAAGCTCTCTCTGAAATCATGCAAGAAAATTGAATTATTAACGAAATACATCTTCCCTCGATATCACCTACTTATAAATGCACCAAGTAATAGTGTTCTAAAACTTTTGGACAGCGAAGTCAGGCAAGAGATAAAGGCCATATTACATCTTGTGCCTTCGACAGTCACTGGTTTCTTTTATGCTCCTAAAGCCGATGGGGGATTAGGGTTACCGAGGTTTGAACATATTATCAAATTCGGTACCCTAAAAAGCGCGATAAACATTAAGAAATCAGTCGATCCAGCAGCGGCTAGCTTGATTAGTGATGAAAGTGACAGTAAACTAAAGAAAATTTCAAACTCCCTAAGGATCAATTGGCCGGCCGCTTCTGAGGACATAGAGAAGGCCAGGAGGAGATTAAAATATGGACATATAAAACAATGGCAAGAGTTGGGAAGTCAGGGCCATGGAGTTAATGACTTCTCAAAGAATAAAACTGGCAACGTATGGCTTGAGGAGTACAATCTGTTCAAGCCGTTGAGATTCATCGATGCCTAAGACTTAGGACACGATAAGAAAGTTGACATAGCTTGTAGGATCCAACCAGAAACCCTCGGAAACATCTTAGGGTTGTGCCAATACACCAAAGGACTAAGGATTAAGAGGCATGACGAGGCAAAATCAATTCTTGCCAATAAACTAAGAAAGAATAATGAAGTATCTATCGAATCGACGTTAAGAGTAGGGGGCAATCTGCTTAAGCAGAACCTCGTAATTAAAAACGAGGAACGGATTCTCGTGGTCGACGTTACCGTCCGCTACGAAAAGAAGGATTACCTCCTAAAGGCAGAGAAAGAAAAGATGGACAAGTTCTTTCCATGTTTAAATTACCTTAAAGGAAAGTATAATGGTCTTGGACAGTAGAGGGGCTATTACCCCTAAGACAGATAGAAACTTATAATATATATGGATCACGGATAACGAGATTAAGACTATAGTAATGAACGTCTTGAGAAGCTCCATCGAGATGTGCAACATATTTTTAGATGGTTGATATGGAATCCATTCTTGTGTGTTTACAAAATATTTATTTATTTATTATGAATGTTATTTATGTATTTATTTTTCTTTTGTTTTTTGACATAAATGAATTTAAACTAAAATATTTATCGAATAATAAATTTAATTACTTAATTATTTATCTAATTTACTTGATTTATTTTTATTTTATTTATTTCATTAAATATTTATTAAATTTGAAAGGGTAATCGTTTATTTATTATATATTTGTCTTGTTTAATTGATTAATCAATTCCAATGCAAATATTAGTTGTAAGTCCCTACAAGGGGGTACCTTGGAAGTATGGTCCTCCTTTTAGAGGTTCCACAGTTCGGGTGTAAGCAGCACGTCGCTATTGAACGATTGCGCTGCGGGTCCCTTTATGAGTCATAGTTGCTCGGGGGCAGGGGAGACTTCGGTATCGCCTGCTCATGTCGCACTGTTAGCTCCGCGTGGTACCGCCGGTAACATGAACGCCGCGTCAGCGTGAAGATTTATCCCCCGGACGCGGCGTCCATGGCTAAACGGAGTTGTTTCTTCTTGTGCCTAATGTGTTGGTCCTCATTCTTATGGCGTAGATGAATTAAGACGGCTTTAGTAAGTGGTGCTTCGCTAACCACACGTTGCCAAGTTTTTCTTTAGCGAAGTCTGCCACACCCTGGCCTTGTCTTCTTAACTCGGCCCATTGTCTGATATGTTCTTTCTTTAATCCGTTTCTGGCCTTCTCTATGTCCTCGGAAGTAGCCGGCCAATTTATGCTCAGGGAGTTTGCAATTTTATTTAATTTTTGTTCTGCTCTGTCTATTAAACTTGATGCTGTTGGATTCAGCGGGTTCTTCATTTTAATAGCGTTCCTTAGAGTGTAGAGCTTCACTGTATGTTCAAATCTCGGCAACCCTAATCCCAAACCCTGGGTGTGTAGAAGAACCCAAATGCGCTTGAGGGCGTTAGGTGAAGAATCCCTTTGACTTTCTGCCTGACTCCAGGGCGTCGAGTAACTTTAATACTCCCTCGCAAAGTGGATGTATTAATAGGCTATAGATATAACGAGGGAATATATAGCTTAAGAGAAGCTCCATCTTTTGGCCTGGCTTTAATGACAATTGCCTCGTTCTCTTTATCGTGCTTAGAATTTCTGGCACGATAATCCCGCATCTTAGGCCTTTCCATGGTCCCATATTTGCATCCAGGTACCTGAAGCCCTCTTCACGTTCAACATTAGGTATTCTTTTGTTTTCCACTTCTATCTCTGTGTCCTTGACGTACCAGGTGTCCTTATTTGAGACCACTTGAAACGCCAAGCATTTTTCTCCAGAGATACTAATTCCCGGGCTCTTGAGGCAATCCTGAACCATGGGATTCTTGGGCTTCTCTTTTGTCCTTGCCGAGCAGCACAATGTCGTCAGCGAAGGTCAATATAGGTATCCTACTTCTCTCGTAGATTTTAATGTCCTCGGTCTTTTCTTCTACCGCACGCAGCAGCAGCTCCATACATACATTAAATAATAATAGCGACAGGGGATCGCCCTGTTTAACTCTTCTGAGGATTTCGATCTCGACCCCTGCTCCATCTTTGGCTTTAATTTTAGTTTTACAATTGTTATACATGTTTGAGATTAATTCGATCAGCGGGGTCGAGATATTTTTCTTTGCCAGACAAGGCTTAATCGCCGAGTGAGGCGCCGTATCAAATGCTTTTGAAATGTCTACTATTGCGTAGACGCCTCCTTTCTCCTTTTTACTATGTTCAAGGGCTGCATTCAGGAGCTCAACGTTATCTTTACATCCGTTTTGGGACGTAAAGCTTTTCTGTCTTATATTTTGTACGATGCCTCTTCTTATTCTCCCGTCGAGAATTGAAGAGAATATTCTGCCTAGGATAGGGTCTATAATTATAGGCCGCCAGATCTCGGCCTTGCTTGCGTCTTTGTTTGGCTTTGGTATCAAAATGGTCCTGTTTTCTTTCTAACTCTCCGAGAAGTGAGAGGTAAAATACATGATGATAAATAACACCGCCAGTACTGTGGGCAGGCCCGGGATTAACGGATGTTTCTTTTGCAAGCCATCCGGACCTGCGGCTGTTTTGTTTCTTTTTTTCTTAACCCTCTCACTTATTTCCGCGGAGATTATAGGTGGGAAATATTCATAGATAAGATCTCCTGAAGCACATTTCCGGTATAGGGGGGTTTGGTGGTCCGACTTTTCTCCAAAAATCTTGATAAAGTTTCTCCACCTCTTTTGCTTCAGGAGGTTGTCTGGCTGGTGCCAAGTAAGCCAAATCATTCTTTACAATAACGTTGGCTAACTTCCTTGGACACTCTTTAAACATATCCTGACAGCGTGCGTACAGATGTCTTAGATATTGGTTTTTGCTCTTTCCAATTTTATTATTGTTCGTCGCTCTCTTATTCTCCCGTCTCCCTCCTCATCTTTTGTGTTGTTTTTTATTAACGCTCTATGTAGATACGTGCCGACAAATTCATCAATTTTAACCGCTAAATTCTCATTATTGCCGTTAAATTCATCCTATACTTTCTTTAATGCACTATATATTCCTCGCGTGGGGACTCCGGCAGTTTTCTCTATCTCATTCTTCAGACTGCGCCGCCATTCACAAATCGATTCTTCGCTTATATCATCAATCACTTCCCGCGCTGACGCATTGCCTGAGTTTGCAGGAACGCATCCTCCCTCTGTCTCCTGCGCACCCTCCTGAGTGCTCGCGTTCTCATTACTTATCTTCAACTTTTTCCTTTTGTTCTTAACTTGTTCTACTGTTTTACTGGTGAGGACTTTACTTATTTCCAGATATTTGTGGATATTTGTGATCTTTATAAATTTGATCAAGCTCCTTCAGGGGGGTTACCTTTTCTACCATCCATATTTTATTGTTTATATTTGGGAGGTCCGTTCTCCTTTTCTCTCCCTACACGGCTTCAGAATGAGAACTACTCCTTTTCTTTTAAAAATATAAATAAATAAATATATAAATAATTATCAATAAATAAACAAATAAATATATTATTGCTCAACCGTCTAAAAACAAGTTGCACGTGTTTATAGAGCTACGCAACACATTTGAGGCGTAAATGGGGTCCGTGATGATAGTAGCTTCTAGCTATAGATGTCGCTGCTGGGGTACTGCTGTATTTTCTTCCTATTTAAGAATCGTGGAAGAAAAATCGGACTTCGGTCGTCGGAATTCGGGTCCCGAACGTTCGTAATCTAAGGCGCTAACCACCGCGCTGCCGTCATCCGATAGTAGTTAGTGTCGAAATGGCGGTATTTGTGCTGTCGAGTGTCGCCACACATTCATAATAATAGTTTTTGTTTCGCTTTTTGTACCGCCGAGTTCCTTTAAATTTTCGATAGTTTCAGGCTTTATCGCAACTCTATTTTCTAGTACAACCAGTAAAATGGCCCCCTCATCGACGCCATACTTGTTCTTTAACATATTCAAGCATGGGAAGTATTTGTCGATCTTTTCCTTTGCAGCTTTTTGGAAAAAATGTCTCTTCTCGTAGCGGACAGTTACGTCGACTATGAGAATCCGTTCCTCGTTTTTTACCACGAGGTCCGTTTTGTATCGATTGTCTCCATCTTTAATTGTAGGTTCGACAAATACTTCATTTTGGACCTGTAACTTTATTGCGAGGAGAGTTTTTATCTCGTCATGCCTCATGCTTCTTAGTCCTTGTGTGCGTTGACTCATCCCTAAAATATGTCCCAAGATTTCACAAGGCACAGATGAAATTACCTCCTTGCATCGAAAACGAGGTTCACAAATCGGTCGATTTACGACCCTATCAAAACGACTCGACGAATACGAACAATCCAACAGACGGAACAAGGCCTCTTTGACGGCGTATAACTCATTGTTCGACGACACGTGGAAATAATACAGAGCATTGCAAGATGAATTAGAAGATTTAGGCGAGCGGGACGACGCGCGCGTTTCCGAGATAACTGACATTTATTATGACCTGGTAGTACGATTACACATTCTCATGGATGATGCACAAGCATCGTCGTCGAAATCGCCAAGCTGCGATTCGCCCAATGTCGCCGAACCGACAGCAATTAAATTACCAGAAATTCAGCTATCTACTTTCGACGGTGCCATTGAGAATTGGCATTCATTCTATGACTCTTTCTCGTCCACAATAGATCGAAGCGATCGACTTACTGCCGTACAAAAGTTCCACTATCTTCGATCTTCTTTAACCGGAAAGGCCGGGCGAAGCATCCACTCGTTGGACGTTACAGAAATCAACTATCCAATCGCGATTGATCTTCTGAAAGATAAATTTGACTGCCACCGTCAAGTCTGCATGCGCCACTGGAACTTGATTTTCAAATATCCGAAAATAAATAAGGAGACACCCGAAGCTATAGATGATTTTCTGGAGACGGTCAAGGTAAATCTCCAAGCCTTGAAGAAGCTAGGTGAACTAATAACGTCAAATGTTGTCCTTATCAAATTGTTCACTTCAAAGTTACCGTCCGCCATCATTCGCAAATGGCAACGAACACTACCGGATAAAAAGATGCCGTCCTACACCCGTCCGGTAGAGTTCCTCAAAACACGGACGAACGGCGACAGAACAAGCCCAACGACCACGACAAAAAGAACGTCCGAGAAACACAATCGACAACAACACGCGCCGCGAAGCATCGCCTTCACCACTACATATAGGCCCACGGCGTGTCCAAGTTGCAAGAGACAAAACAAAATATGGCATTGCAATGTCTTCAAGACGAAGTCAATCAAAAATCGCCTTGAAACCGTCAAAAGGGCTTCCCTCTGCACCAATTGTCTAGGTCAAGGACACACTATTGCCCAGTGCTCTGCCGGTTCATGTCGCATATGCAGATAGCGACATCATACATACTTCCATCAACACCAACGTCACGACAAATCACGATTTTCAAGCGGACGCTCTTCACCTAGCTCACCGACTCCTCGTTCGTCACATCGCTCGAGACGCGCGTCCACGTCTCCCCGGTCGTCTTCCCGGTCGTCTGCACGGTTGTCTTCCCGGTCGTCTCCCCGGTCGTCTCACCGGTCGTCTCCCCGGTCGTCTCACCGGTCGTCTCCCCGGTCGTCTCACCGGTCGTCTCCCCGGTCATCTCCCCGGGCGTCGCCCCGAACATCACCAAAACGCGCACCTCGGCCAACCCGAACACAGACAACCGGATCAAAGGTATCGTCTATTCCTCAGCGACAAGAGAGGAAATGACTATCTCAGACGACTTTAATTGGGACCGAATCACAGAGGACCGAATTACTGACCTCGGTTCACTCTGAACCATTACAATATGATCTCTTAGTCACGGCGCAGGTCAACATACACAACAATAAGAGACAACCATTCCGTTGCAGAGCTCTGCTAAACACCGGCTCTAGCATGAATTTCATTACCGAAGAACTCGCTCATTCATTGAAACTCAACCAACGGAAATGTTCGGTCCCAATCGGAACTCTCGACGCGTTATCGACGACCTCGAAACGCTACGTCACGGCCACGATCACTTCAATTGACGGTGCATACGAACGCACATTGACCTTCCTGGTCATCCCAACTATATCAACTTGGGTCCCAGATCAACCCATAGATCGCTCAACAATGCAAATACCAAGGAATCTTCAACTAGCCGATCCAAGATTACATAGACCTGCTCCGACCGAATTATTGTTGAGCACCGGACCAACATTAGCTTCACTCTGCGTTGGTCAACTTGTCATTACTAAATCAAACGGGCCCGACTTGCGCCTGCAAAAAACGCGTTTCGGATGGGTCATCGGGGGGGCCCAGCCTCGCAGTCATCAGCATATACGTTCCACGCCTCCACGACGGCTTTACAGGCGGACCTCGCCCGCTTTTGGGAAATCGACTAAGGACCGCCCACTCCTCACATTTCGGAAGCGGAACAACAATGCGAGGATCATTTTCGACGTCACGTACAACGTACAAACGAAGGACAATACATGGTCGCTCTTCTATTCAACAAAACAACTCCTTCACTTGGATCCCCCAAGGCCATGGCGATGAAGCGACTCACATCTCTCTGCCGTCGCTTTCAACGAGACAAAAAGTTCGAAGCCGACTATCACGCCGTAATACAGGAATATCTTGATCTAGGACACATGTCGAATATACCCACGGCCCACTCCACGGAAGACAGATATTTTCTGCCACATCACGGCGTGATCAAAGAGTCCAGCCAAACGACGAAACTCCGAGTCGTATTTGACGGATCAGCACCAGCCACCACCGGAGTTTCTTTAAACGATGTACTTCTCACGGGACCGAAACTACAAGTGGACTTATTTTTCATTCTCCTAAGATTTCGCTCCCACCAATACGTCCTTACAGGCGATATTGGAAAAATGTATAGACAATTTCTTGTGCGTCCAAAGGATCGAAAATTCCAGCAAATTTTGTAGCCTAACACTAATGGAGAAGTTGACTTCTATCAACTTAACACAGTGACGTTCGGGCTTTCAGCAGCGCCGTATCTAGCCATACGGTGCCTCAAACAATTGGCGGACGACGAGGGACATCGGTATCCATGAGCAGCGATAGTCTTGCAGCGAGATTTCTACGTCGACGATGTTCTCACAGGAGTCAATACAAAGGCCGAGGCACAATCATTGAGAACGGAACTCACAGAACTGCTCAAACTAGCCGGCTCAAATATTCGAAAATGGGCGTCAAACAACCGAGAGCTGCTACAAGGACTTTCCCAACAGGACACAAGCGATGAATTACAACTGGGCGAATCTCAAACATTAAAAAAGAGTTTTCAATTTTAATTCCAAACAACGCCTCCTAGAGAGGTCGAATCACGAAGAGGATAATCAGCTGCGAAGTCGCCAAAATCTATGATCCACTTGGATAACTTGCGCCAGTGATCATTCGAGCTAAAATGTTGCTCCAACGATATTGGACACTAAAAATCGACTGGGACGAATCTTTACCGACTGATTTGCATATAGAGTGGAATGAGTATTACACGCAGCTGCCATTTCTGAACAATGTAAAATTTCCACGAAAAACGATAATCAAGTCTGCAGCCGAAATTGAGTTACACGGATTCTGTGACGCCAGCGAAAGGGCGTATGGGGCATGCATTTACCTTCGCACCATCACTCCGGATGGTCAAGTCTGGACACGACTCCTCACGACAAAATCAAAGGTGGCTCCGCTCAAACCACAAACAATTCCAAGGCTGGAACTCAGTGGAGCACTTCTTCTCGCATCATTGACCAACACAGTCCTTCAAGCACTACCAAACAATATTTCTCGGACTGTTTACTGGACGGACTCTAGCATTGTCCTTCTTTGGATCAACACATCACCCCATACGCTGAAAACCTTCGTCGTTAATCGTGTGGCAGAAGTTCAAAGAAAGACTCATACCTCAGATTGGCGTCACATTCCTACCACGGACAACCCGGCGGATCTCATATCCCGAGGACAATCGCCCGAAGACTTTCTACGATCAACTATTTGGCAACATGGACCGGAGTGGCTACAACCATCAGAAGAATACTGGCCGACGTGGAACCCAGTATCATCACCAATCGAAATACCGGAGCAGGAGAAGGCAACCTGTCTGTCCGTGACTCCCGCCGACCACAGTCTACTGGAGAGATTCTCCTCTTGCCCCAAACTGTTCACAATCACCGCCCGTTGCCTCCGGTGGAGACAAAAACAGGATCGCGGAAGATCTCTAACTATTCATGACTTAATTGGTGCGCATAATAAACTTGTCCAGTTATTACAACTCTGTTATTTTCCAGATGAGATCCGTATTCTCCGAGCTGATCGACACTCTGCAGTGAAGGGGAAGCTACAACGGCTCAATTCATTTCTGGACAAGGACGGGATGTTGCGAGTCGGAGGCCGTCTCACTCACTCAACAATGCCTTTCACTCAGAAACACCCAATCATTCTACCAAAGTCTTCCGTTACAGCACTTATAATCGAGCATGAGCACCTCCTAAACCTCCACTCCGGAACTCAAGCTACTTTATATGCCTCGAGAAAATCCTATTGGCCTATCGACGGCCGTAGTCAACGTCGGAGTCGACTATTGCGGACCATTTTACATCAAAGAACGAAAGGACCGCAACCGACGTAAAATCAAGGTATACTTTGCAATCTTTGTATGTCTTGCGGTTAAAGCAGTCCACATCGAGCTGGTCAGCGACCTCACTAGCGAGGCCTTCATTGCTGCTCCACGAAGACTCATTGCTCGCCGAGCATTCTGTCTAACAATATACTCAGACAGCGGTACCAATTTCGTTGGCGCCAACAACGAACTACGAGAGCTCCGAAACCTCCTGCAGTCCGACGATCACAAGGTAAAGGTTCAGTCTTTTTTAGCCGACCGACAGATCGAATGGCGCTTCATTCCGCCCAAATCACCCCACTTGGGCGGGTTATGGGAGGCTGCAGTGAAATCCTTCAAACGACACCTCAAACGTGTCGTAGGTAACGAGCTCCTTACTTTCGAAAATATGAACACACTCATCATTGAGATCGAGGCTATCCTCAATTTCCGGCCGCTTGCGCCAATATCTACAGATCCAAAGGATCTCCTTGTCCTTAATACCGGTCACTTCCTCATCGGAGAGGCATTAACTAGCATTCGAGAACGAGACTTCCGGGATACTCCATCCAGTCATCTCTCCAGCTGGCAACACATCCAGAAAATCAAACAGCATTTCTGGCGCCGTTGGCATCAAGAATATCTCAACGTGCTAAACATACGAAACAAATGGAGCAAGAGCAATCACGGCATACGAGAAGGCACCATCGTCATTCTCGGAGAAGACAACTTTCCCCCAATGCAGTGCCCATTGGACAGAGTCATCAAGGTACAACCCGGCGCAGACGGCATCATACGGACGGCCACCGTCCGAACGGCAACGAGCACACTGGATCGGAGCATCAAGCGGATGGTACCACTACCGAGCAGATCGACACCAGAGGACACCGACGCCATCATCAACAGCAAGGAATTTTAGAAGAGATCCACCTCACAGCACCACAACACATCATTTGATCGGTACCCTCTCAACGGAGGGAATATGTTACGCCACGTGGCTTTCCAGAGGCCGTTATTCCTAACCGTCGCTCGTGGCATCGCAGTGTCGCGAGCGAGCCGTCATGGTCAGCCCGACAAATAAACAATGTAACGATCAACAACAAACAGAGCGAGTTCTAAAAAAAAAAAAAACGTCGGTTCGTTCCGTTATTTTGAATACACAAATCAGGTGACACGCGTGATCATGGCGTGATCGGTGGCGTGACCCGAGCATGGAGGGGATCGTCTCCCATGTAACACAAACGGCCCATCGAAGGGCAATCAGTATCGATCGAGGATCCAAACGAAATACACTTACCTCTCCAACGAATTACAAGTCGTCCAAATACAAAACACATTGTAAAGTCGAGTCGAATAATTTGTGGCGCATCATTATACTGTTGTTTATATGTATATTGTCAAATATGTAGTTTTTGTTAACTCTGTTAATTCAGTGTTAATCTCAACTAACCACCTCTGTCATCTTAACAGACACAGAGGAACGACTAATTCGCGGCGTCGATTTTCTGAATCGTAGCGAGAATTTGCGCCTCCCGCTGACGCGCTTTCCTCGCGATCGCGTCTCTCCGCGAACAGTCGTAACATTTTCTGTTCATTTTGGACCTGTAACTTTATTGCGAGAAAAGTTTTTATCTCGTCATGCCTCATGCTTCTTAGTCCTTGTGTGTGTTGACTCATCCCTAAAATATGCCCCAGGATTTCGGGCTGGGCGTGATATCTTCTGCACATAACTTTTATCCTTTTATCTGCCCGGATAAACGAAGATGCGGAAGACGAAGTTATAATTTAAATAATAAATTGTCTTGTCGATATAACGGTTTTTTACCGCGAAGAAAGGCATTGAAACACCTAAAAAAATAAGGGAATCCGTTCTTTTGATCTACAGTTGACGACATGGCTATGAAAAGGATTATGAGATGGAATGATTGAACAAAAATGCTTGGATAAAACACAAATTTAATTTGCAAATAGATAACTCGGGCGCAGTGCTCTCTGTCCCGGAAGCGCTGTGGCGGATTCATCCGTTTCGGAGGCGACCTTAGTTGATGAGTTGGCTATTTCCCTGGACTTGAGCTTCAAAATAATGGTACCGTTAATGGGAGACAAGGTTGCTTGTCCGGTCTGCGAGAGAAGGGAAATCCACCTTTTCTTTATGACGTTGAGCGACTTGGACAAGCACCTTAGCCTACACCATGTGGATGCCCGCATTCAGTGGGGATGTATACATTGCGGAAGGAGTTTCAAGGAGTGCCACATACCGCAGTGTAGTGGCACAAGTCAAAGTAATAAAGGAGCGTCCAATATAAGTGTGAAGCTTGCCCCACGAGTTTCGGGACATAAAGAGGGCTATCCACCTTCAAGAGAAAAAAAAGGTTTACGCAATATTTACCGAATAAACCTGACAAATTCGGAATTAAATTCAAACAACGTATGTTGTAAATGGATTTTCTTCTTTAGGAAAAAACGAAAAGGGCCTACTTGAAACGGTTGAATTTTATAATAAGACAAAATTTGGAGTAGATGTAGCAGACTAAATGGCAAAAAATATAGCGTAAAGTCGAGATCAAGAAGATGGCCACTTCAAGTATTTTTCAATATTTTAGATTTAGCTGAGATAAATGGCTGGATTTTATATAAGGAAGCCACAGGTGAGCAGATATCCAGAAAGGATTTTATATTTCAATTAGCAGATGAATTTTCCGCTGACAATGAAAAATCACGGATAGAACATAAAGCGTCTAAGATCCAAAGTACGTCAAAGAACTCGCCTTATTCAGGCAAATCGTGTCAGATAGGGCACTGTAATAATAATAAGGCCATCACCATTTGCAATCTTTGTAAACAACATGTATGCAGAAAATTCACGCGAAAGAAAGTTTACGTTTATAAGAAATGTGATGAATGATAAATTTTGTACCTAATAATTTAAGTTAGATTTGTATTTTATTTATTCTATTACTCCTATTACGCTTATTATTATATTATTATATTATACTTCTTATATTTACCAATGGAAATTTATTTTAATATTCTTGTTACCAAAGATTTCGGTATCCAATATTCTCCATTATTGTACTTATTGCTATTATTAAACATGTTATTATATAGTTTTTATGAACTCAGAACATGGAGTTTATTTCGTAAGATAATAATAGATCAATAAATATAAAAATATTCTATTATTATGTATTTTTTAAAGACCAGTCATTTTCGCTGGTAGAGATAGCTACGTTTGAAATGCCGGTAGTTCTAGTGTTAATAAACAACGCGAAGAAAGTGCGCGAGAAGTAGTGGAATTACGCCATCAAATGAACATGTTAACAAAGCAAGGCGACGGAGAAAATGCTAAAAGAACTAAAGAAATGGAGTTCTTAGGAAAACAATAGCTGAAATGAAGCTAGGACTAGTCAAGCGACAATAATAACAGAAGACTTCGATTCCATTGACACCACTCTAAACCCTGCACGTCAAAGATCAACTTACACTCTGTCTGCCCCACCAGTAAAGATAGATAACGACAGCGACGGTGATGAACCCCAAAATAATGCCAGCGCACAATGTCCTTTGTTATTCGCTGAAGACGCTATAAGATATATTCCCGTCTTGAACGGTGACGATGACATTGGAGTAGAAGACTTCATCAAGGAAATTCGAGATCTGAGAAGTCAATGTTCACGAGGGGACTTATTACTGAAGGCTATTAAAGTAGAAAAATTCGTAGAGAAAGCCGCACAGGGTATTCGCAATATTCCAATCGACAATTACATAGACCTTTTCGAAGCATTAAGAGCCAACGTAGCCTCAGACGAGTATAACGAACAGCTACGCGACTTAAAGCAAGGATGCGACGAAATAGTACAATCATTTAATATTCGATTCAGATGTATATTAAACAAATTAACTTATGTCATCATCAACGAAAATCCACAACCATTAACCAGACGTATCATGCTCGATGCTACAATGAGAAAAGTAGGACGAATTTACCTAAGAGGACTACGCCACGAAATCGAACGAATACTTTTGGCCAACGAACCAGCATCACTAAATAAAATGGAAAAGAAAGCTGCCGATATAGAACGACATCTACGAGAAGAACAAAGAGATTGGAGAAAAGGACTCAGGCTATTACCTACAAACCGTTTCACCGACCTTCAACCACTAAGAAATAACAAACCGACAGCATCAACAGGGAACATCATGAAACGTAACGAAACGAAGATATTTGTCAAAGCAGAGCAAACACTCAGTGGACGAATGCAATCCAAATACTTGAAATGTGGAAAGATAGTACTTCAATGCCGAAATATTCAATGACCCAGCCAACGAAATCTCCCGCCAGCGCGAGTGAATCAAACCAACAAAAAAACAGAAACTTACGACGAAACGACGGAAGACCAAAAGAAATACCAAGAGTTAACATTACAACAGACAAACTTCTCACAATACGATTTAACACAAGAACTGGACGTGTAACACACCTAATCGGCACAGGAGCAGGAATCAAGCTATCGAAAAAAGACAAAGTAGATTATCAAATCTTCAAAGCTGATGAAACTCAAATATTCTACATGGGGCAAGACAAATATACCACTAACGAATTTTTACATCTAAAATATTTGGCAAAGAACATAAATTTTATATGGTACCCGAAAAATTTTCCCTAATAGAAGATGGAATAATAGAACTACCTTGTTTAAAGAAATACCAATATGAAATCTCCAACGATAAATTAAAACTTGATAATAACACTTTATACTTTTAGAAACCAGAAACGATACGACCAGACGAAAAGTGAGTTCGAACCATCTACCTCGAAGGCAAACCAACGAGTATGCTTCTTCAATTCTGGCGAGACAAATCATGAAATTTCTAACGACATTAATAACAGTAAAGAATTAGATCAAATTGCTAAACTTAAAACCGTACTGAGAGGAAATCATATTGAACGCGAACTCCGTGAACCCATCGAGAAAATATTAATACATTACATTGACGTATTCAATTTAGAAACAGACCTATTACCATATACCAAACTAACAAAACATACAATCACATTAAAACAAGGCTGTTAAATAGATAGTACATTTATACTGTACGTATGAGAGTGTATGTGAGCGTTATAGGACATCCAGGTCTCAGTTGAAATAAAGACGATTAAAAGCGGTTAGAAATTATTAAAGGTCGTTAGAAGTGATTAGAATTAATCAGAAGAAAAAAAACAAGCAAGCGAGTAGGTTGTCGAGTCCTTCAGAAAGTAACGTATATGTAGAACTGAATAATTTGTAAATAAATTTTAAACTATTTGTTTTCTCAAATCCTCTCTATACCTTAACAAAGACAAAATCATAAACACCAAATCATACTGTAGTATCATAAAATATTATGATTTATTTACAATGAATGGATTGTACAGATGTTGATTAAAGAGGAAACGATGGTTGTTTAACATGAATTAATTAAAATAACGTACTATAATGTAGACAACTCAATAGTTAATTTGCAACTTTCGTCACCACGGATCGAACGCTCTCTCTCTCTCTCTCTCTCTCTCTCTCTCTCTCTCTCACGTGGACCACACTCTCTCGACAACACAATTCGCACTCTCTGGCTTCTCCAGTGGCACTGTCTGTTAATTCGTCTTTCTCCCTTAGCATCCCTTTGTCTTTTCTTAGGACCACCACGCACGTGTTCCGCATCTGCTCTTGGCCAGGGTCACGTAGGCCTTTTCTACGAAACTATTCAATTGAAGGATCGGCGACACATTCCTGAGTCTGATGGCGCCCCGGATCTCTCGCGACACTGTTTATAGTTCACCCGATATCTCTTAGGCCTTTTGTCCATGATACTACAATACGGACCCCCAGTATGCCACAAAAACGAAATCGAGAAACAAATGACAGAAATGCTAAATAAAAACATTATAGAAGAATCAGTCTCTCCTTTTAATTCATCAGTATGGGTCGTCCCCAAGAAATTAGATGCATCAGGGAAACAGAAATGGAGAATAGTTATTGACTTCAGAAAACTAAACGAACTAACTGACCAAGACGCCTATCCATTACCTAACATAGAAGATATATTAAGCCAACTAGGAGACGCGAAATTCTTCTGAGCACTTGACCTATCACCCGGTTATCATTCTCAATTCCAATTTAACAGAATGCCTTTCGGACTTAAAAACGCACCAGCAGCATTTCAAAGAATGATGGATACAGCGTTACGCGGATTAATTAATAAACATTGCTTTGTATATTTAGACGGCATTATTATATTTGGAAGCACCAATCAAAAACATAATGATAACTTAGCCATAGTATTACAAAGACTCAGAGAGTTAGGAATAAAAATCCAAACAGAAAAATGTGAATTTCTAAAACCAGAACTCGAATATTAAGGACACATAGTAACATCAGAATGAGTAAAACCGAATCCGAAGAAAATAGAAACAATTCGTAAAAATTTTAGAATTCCTAAAAACCCTACCGAAGTCAAATCATTGTTAGGACTCGTAGAATACTACCGAAAATTTGCACGTAACCTCTCTGAAATAGCTAACCCTCTAACGGATCTAAACAAAAAAGATACTAACTTTCACTGGATGGACAAACAACGAAACAATTTCGATGCACTCAAGCAAAAAAGCACCTGTTCTGTCATACCCAGATTTCTCTAAAACATTCATATTAACGACAGGCGCTAGTAATGAAGAACTAAGAACCGTATTATCACAAGACGGACATCCGTGTTGTTACATCTCTCGAACGCTAAACCCTTTAGAGAAAAATTATACGACTACAGGAAAAGAATTTTTAACTATCGTATGGACATTGAAGCGACTAAGACAATATTTGTTAGGAAGGAAGTTTATCATTCGCACAGACCATCAAGCACTAAAATGACTAAACAATTGTAAATACCCTTCTTCACGACTTATGAGATGGAGACAAAAACTAGAGGAATACGAATACGAAATAGAATACGTTAAAGGCAAAGATAACCTAGTAACTGACAGTTTATCCCGAATACACACGATTACAAAAATAGAAAATTCCAGGAATCGTTCTAGATTTCTCTCAACAATCAAAGACTAGAAATGAAACCAAATAACAATTCTTTTTGCCAATTTACCCGAGACGAATTAGGAGAATTCTCAGAAACAAAGTGGCTTAAGAAACTCTACGGAATATTACAGAAAAACAAAAAAATAGGTATAGAAAATATCACATTCTCAGAACTATAAAAGAATCAAATTAAGCTTATTCTTCTTTATTTCAACGATGCATATAAACCAATCACATTCGCATAGTATCCAGTATAAATTCTAACCCAAGAAGAAATCGAACAAATTATAAGCGAAAATCATAACGAGGCTATAGGACACTTAGGCATCCAAAAGATCTACCAACGAATAAAGGAACGATATAAAATTCCACGTTTATTAAATAAAGTTGAAGAATTTGTGGCGGGTTGGTAGCAACGGACGCCAACAGGTAGAGGGCGTCAAAGCGGTCGTAACACCTCCCGGACGATCCGGCCGCCAACCGCCAACACCAGAGGGTAACTACGACGACAACGAGTCTGTCTTTCTCGCTAGCGGACGAATACACGGTGCCACCATACAAATACCGCATCTAACGAGACTCTCTCTGCGTCTAAGGCAGGGACTGCCGGGGATTCCCCAATCCACTATAAATTTATAAAGAAATGTGCAGCTTGTCAAAAAGAGAAATTAACGCGGATTAGACCAAAAGAAGAACCAATAATATCTGACACACTATTACAACCTAACGACAAAATTGCTATGGACTTCATAGGACCTATGACAAAAATCCTAAGAAAGGAAATCAATTTATACTCTCAACACATGACAAACTGACGAAATACTTAGTCTTAGTACCACTAAAAACACAACAGACAGAATCCATAATAAATGCACTCTTATAACACTACATTTACATATTTTCTGCACCTAAAACAATTGCTACAGAGCAAAACTTCATTAACGAACTCGTGTTAAAATTCGACGAAGCATTTAAGATCAAACACATTAAACCCACCAGTTTCCGCCCTCAGTCAAATGGATCTTTAGAAAGAGCACATGCCGTAGTAAAAGATTTAATTCGTACAAGTCTGCAGGATAATAATGATAAAGAATGGGATGAAATATTAAACTTCAACTTTGAGTTATAACACAGCCGTACACGAAGGTACCTACCATCAGCAATCGCGAAAGCTTCGAATCTAACTTAAAATGATATATTTTCACTCTGGCAAAAACAACTAAATAAAAATTTAGATATCGCGGGAAAAACATTAATAAACATTAAGAAACGATATCTTCGAGACCAGAAAAGAAAGATAGTTCGAACTCAAACGGTATTTAAAGAAAGAGATTTTGTATTAATCCATAATGATCACAAAAGAGATAAATTAGACACGGAATGGTTAGGACCATACAAAATCCACTCTGTCAAAACCCCTTGTTTTGAAATCATAATTGATGATATTATAATGAAAATACACGGTAAGAGACTTAAAACTTATTACTTTTCAGGACATTTATCATAACCATTATATTGGTTTACGTTAAGTATGGCGAAGAAATTAATGTATTATCTTCAGATGGAAGTGGAATATTCCATAAGAAAGTTAAACAATCTTATTTGTATTCTAACGAAGTTAACATATGTGTAGGAATATATATAAACTGGGACTCCCACCCCGAGAGGATCGGCTGGCGAGGGCGAGGCAGAGGCCGTGAACGCGCTTCGGCGAGGCGTTATAAGCCCGCCGCGCCCACCGGTGGGGTTCAAAATTAGGCGCTGGTAGTTCAGCGCCTCGGGGCCGCCAAGCAGTCCGATAGGGGAACCAGACTGCCTTGCACGGCGGCTTCGACAAGGAGACGCGATGTGACATGGTCGCACACCGTGCCACGAGGGGATGTCTCATTGTGCGCGGAGGGAGCTCGGTGTGTCGCTCGTAGCGGTTCTCGGGCCTCCCTCGATCGCATTAGGGACAGTCATCGTGGATGTTTTAGCCGGTTGGAGTCCGACACTACCACGCCGCTTTCCTCAGAAGCGGTCTGGCATCCGTGCGGATTTCCTCCACGTAAAGAAAAAGGAATAGATACAAAAGGAAGGATACAAAAAAAACTTAATCATATGAAAGCAAATGTAATGTTTATTGAAGAAGTAAATAACACAATGAAATAACTTCCCTATATCAACGCATAAAAAAATTAGAAACGTTAGCATATCAATTAAGACTTATAACACATAACCACACATTAACTAAAAGAGGATTAGTGAATATTGTTTGATCCATATCAAAAAGTTTATTTGACAACGACGATTTCGATTTAATAAATGCCAATATTGATAAACTCTTCCAAGAAGGAAATATATTAAAGAATATAGTAGCAAACCAAACTGCACTCATACGCAAAATTATAAAATCCGACAGTATTAAACTAATTGATGAAGTAAGAGTAAAAGTTGACGAATATATAACAGATTTAATAGAATAACAGATTTGATAATTCAAGCTGAAAGCGCAATTTATGATCTTCGTTTTCAATTCGATGAAATATTGAACTCTATAAATATGGGAAAAGCAGGAATTCTTAGTCCTCAAATTATCGATCATGTACTATTCATTGAAAATTACAAGAGAGCACTAGGGCACTACCTTTACAATATAGCATTAGAACCGAAATATGAAAATTATCAATTTATACTAGTGTAGTGGCACATGAGTCAGAGAACGATTCGAATCGAGAGCGACTTATGTTGTTGTTTTGCCTCGGGACATTGATACGTACGGACATTGATTGCCTTGACGCACGAAACGTAATGATAAATAAACTCCGGGAAAACAATGTCGCCGTACGTGCAACAGTAGGTCAAAGACGAATTCGAATTTTTCGATTCTCCTCCGACCAGTATAAATAAGCGAAAACAATCGCGAGCGAATCAGTTATTATTCGAGTTTCACGAGTTATTAACAGTGATTAACGGAGTTATACGAGTTATCGAGTTATCTGCGAGCGATCATACACTGTCTTTGCGAATACGTTTGTACGAGTGTCTCTCGACAGTATTTATATTTATATTTATTAATTTATTTAATTTATTCCAAATATATTTGACGGGTTGCGACAGCAATCTCTCGTTCACGTTATTCTATATTACAATCCTCTACTCCATCCATCACACTAGATATATCGAAACTGATGATATTCGCTATCAATGTTTTTCAAATTAACTGTACCCTTATTAACGGGCTTGGCAAGGGATATAATGCGAGTAGACACCATACCAACCAAAAGAGGCCAAGCATTTCTGGCACCAGTATTTGAACATCCAATATTTTTTACACAACAATAAACATACATGAACGTTGATAATGAATACCTCGATAAAAAGTGTAACATAAAAATAGAAATTACAACGTGCAAAGAAACTCAAGCGACACATGACAAGAAATCTATCCATGACTGTGAGTCAGAAATGATTAACATTAACAAAAAATAAACATTTGTAAGTTTGCCGTTTATAAAATCGAAGGTATAACTTTCATTCCATTAACAGCTGAAAACCAATATATACCTATACCAAAAGAAAAAACTGAAATACATGTACTTTGTGATAATATTCAGAAACAAATTAAAATAGGAAGACCATAATTCAGTCACCTGATGAACAATGTAATTTAATATTTAACGATGGTATAATAAAGGCAATCCAAAGATAACATAACATTTGAATATAAACTCAAGACGATTCCCTTTGAAAATGATACAAGAATAGAATATTTGCTAGACAAAATCGAAAGAACACCTAGAATTCCTAGTAACATACCAAAATATCAGAATAACTTAAACCAAATATCCGACCAAATCAATCAACCAACGAATACGGTCTCTTAAATCATGGGGACTCTCATTTTTACAAATAGCCGGTTATGTTGCAGGTATCTACCTTCTTAACAAAATAGGAATATTCGATGTACTTAAGAAATGTTTACCTACAAAACTATGTATTTATTTCCTATGTTGTAAAACTAAGAATAACATCCAAAATATTGCGATGAATCCAACACCTTTAAACATATATATAGAAATACCGCAAAACACTTTAGCCATCCGCCACTTGGACGAAGAAGATGAAACAGAACACTTGGAACAAATTCAGATGAGACTTGCCAAATTGCGATTCCACAAATCCATAATGAAGAAACGTTAAGATTTTGAAGGACCAAATCATTCTAAGAAGGGGGAATGTGACAGCCGTCACACCTCAAATGACGTCATCCAGATAGCCATTATCAGCTTTTGCACACGGCACCCACAACTTCCAACATCGCCCCTCAGCACCTATACTTTTAGGATATAAAAGCCGAACATCTACCTGGAAACTACAGTCTTGACAAATCTTGCCGACCCTCGGTTATACTTCGGAATTGTACGCTAACATTACTGTTAGGAAGATGATACATTTACACTATACATGTGAGTGTGTGTGTAAGCATCAGAGGGCGTCCAGGTCTCAGTTGAGACAAAAGATAATTGGAAACTGTTAGAAGTATCTGGAAGAGTCGGTTGACAACAAGCGTGCGTGCAAGTAGGTTTTCGAGGTCTTCAGTGTGTAATATATATGTATAGCTGTTGTGTGTGAATAAAATAAACTATTTGTATTTCCGAATCCCTCATATATGTTTACATGGTAGCAGAGCGTGGTTTATAGTTTTGCAAGTTATTTAGTGCGTGATTTTTCAATCTTGCGAGTTAGTTCGAGTGAGTTCCAGTAAGGGAAGAAACGTTTAAAGGGTATAAAGAAAAAAATATACTTCGAGCACGTAGGAACGCTTGAGTAAGAGATAAGGAATCAATTAAAATGGAGAGATCGGAAATTATGATACCTATATTCGATGGTGAGGATTACGGTATGTAAAAGAAAAGAATAACAATGTCTCTGAGGTATAAAGAATGCGAAATTGTTACAACTAGAGTGAAGACTGAAACAGACAATGAAGACTGGAACAAAAAGGATCTGAAGGCAATAAATATAATTTACAGTGCCATCACGAATAGACAATTAGAATATATTAGGGAAGAAAAAACGGTGTATGAAATAGTGAAAAATTTCGACGAAATGTCCTTGAAAGAGTTGACGGTACTACAGATCGTGTGCAGAAGGAGATTGGAGAAGGTAAGTCTTGATAAATACAGCGATTCAGCATCGTTCTTTAGCGATTTCGAAAAATTAATAAATGAATTAAAAGGTGCGGGCGTACAAGTGAGTGAGAGGAAAAAGCTGAATTACATGCTAGGTACCTTACCCGAACAGTATAGCTTCATAGCGGATATAATAGATGCATTGAAAGAGGAGAATCAAACCGTAGCGTACGTGAAGAATAAAATTGAAATATCGGAGAAGAAAAATAAATCTAATGGAGGAGGAATGAAATCTAACGTCTTTGCTGCAAAAAAGGAAGGATGCTTCAAATGTGGAAGGGTAGGATATTTTGCAAGAGAGTGTCAAAATGGCGTCCAAGCGGGAAGCAGTAACAGTTATTGGCGTGGGTCAACACGTGATCGCAGCAAAGGAAGAGGAAACAAAGGCAATATGAGCAGGGGACGTGGAAACTTCCATCGTCAATCAGCAGCCGGCACGAACGAGCATGGCAACTCAGGAGCAGACACATAGATGGCAACGGCGCACGCAGCACACAGCAGCGAGATGAATGAAATAAGTGACAACGAAATAATATGGCTATTAGATAACGGTTGTACCGATCACATAATTAACAATGTAAGTTACTTTGATAAATGTATTGACTTAAAGAATCGGTAAATATATATTTAGGCGATAATAGATCGATAAAGGCAAAAAATGTAGGAAATGTTATAAGCTAATTTGAAGCATTTGGAAAGCGAAATAAAATAAATATGAATGAAGTGTATTATGCGAAAGAAATGTCCGCAAACTTCATTACTTTAGACAAATTAACGGATAATAATAATATGATTATTTCAAAAGGAAATATTGAAAAAGTAATAGATGAGAACAGTAAACTTACAGCTATAGCGGTCAAAGAGAATGGAACATATAAAATGAAAAGTATATTGAAAGGAAAGGAGCACTTAGCAAACAGTGCCGAACGTAGTGGTATGAGTAAAAAGGAAAGATGGCATAGGATGCTAGGACACGTAAATTTTAAATACTTAAATATTTTGAGTAAAGAGTAGCTAGTGACATATCTGTCGGTATATCACCGAATAAATTTGAAAAGGAATTTTTGAAATGTAGGATGTGTATAAAAAGTAAAATGCATAATTTACCTTTCAAAAATAATCGAACTAAAGCTAGGGAGATAATGGAAATTATTCATACGGACGTATGTGGTCCCTTTAAGACTACCGGATTAAATGGAGAGAAATATTTTACTTCATTTATCGATGATTATAGTAAAATAGCTAGAATCTATTGTATAAAAACAAAATATGAGGTCTTTGATTCTCTCGTATAGTTTGTAAATGAAGTCGAGAACTTAACGGACAAGAGGTTAAAAATATTGAGATGCGATAATAAAAAAGAATACTTAAATAATCGAATTTATAAATTTGCTAGGAACAAAGATATCATAATAAATAATTGCCCAACCTATGTACATGAATTAAACGGGACAGCGGAATGGTATAATAGAACAGTGATGGACATGGCGCGTTGCTTGTTAGCGGAAGCGAAAGTACATAAAAAGTACTGGCCGGAAATAGCATGTACAGCGGCATACTTGAAAAATCGAATACTAGCAAACACTGTAGAGAGAAAGACACCTTTTGAAATATTCTTCGGGAGAAAACCAAGTGTTGAAAATCTATATCTATGTGGAAGTTAAGTTTTTGTAAGAAGGCCAGAACAAAGAGTTTCTAAATGGGATAAGAAGGCAGATATGAGAATTCTGTTAGGATATAGTGAAGTACGTTACAGAGCCTTATTAGGTGGAAAAATAGCAGTAGCTAGACATGTAGAGGTCATAGAAACAGACACAAAATGTATCGGTTTTGAGGAAAATTTATTCGATGTAGATGGCGATGATAGTGTCGGGGACACAAGAAATCACTAAACCGATAGATCGCCGGTGATCTCGCGTCGCAGTTTGAACGTTTCACGAATAAGGTGAAGGAATTGAACTTCGTATAAGATGATGGAAATTTTATTGTATAAATCCAACAGAGTGACGGTTCAAAGAATTATAACAGAATGAGGTGTCGAGCGCTAATTTTGGAGGGTTTTTATAGTGAGGTTTTAGTCCCTTTGGAAGGGTTATCGTCGGATGTATATCAGAGGCGGTTATTCAGTCATTGTTTTGTTATTGTTTCGATAGCTATGCCATGCAGGATGTTTTCGTCTACTTGATTACTATTTCGGAGCAGGTGGCCCTCTTGTGCGTGTGACATTCCCCCCTTTTTAGATTCGCTTTGCTCCGTTGAAGCGTATGGCTCTGGTGGGTCGTCTGATTTGAATGATCCCGTTATCTTCATTTTCTGTAATGTTTTGGAAAGTGACCGTCCCATGGGCTGATGGAAGAATTGGTGTTGTTGGTGCTTGATACATATTGTTTACGTGAACGGTAGGGCAAAGTATTCTGATACATACATTTTTAGGGATTACTCGACTTAAACATTCGAAAAGTTTACATTTGTACAATATATATACTGTTCCTAGTCCTAGGGCTATGTATCCTAATATTTGTAATATCGAAATGCCATATTCTTTGAGTGAATTTATACGTCGTTCGAATTGTAGGCTACTGACTTGTGTTTGTAACGTATCGAGGTTGGCTTTATATTGATTAAAATTGTGAGTTACTTTTGGAGCCGTTTCTAATATTTCTCTCTAGCGTTGGGATGTCTATTTCTTTGAAACTGTGTGAACTATTCTTAATTTTGATTTCGTAAGAAATATTTTTATGTGTTCCTCCTATTTTCATAATATTACGGTCGTGTGTAATTATACATCCAGTTTTGCTGCTAATTAAACTTGGTTGTTTGATTTCTAAGATTTTATGTGTTTTACATAATACGTCGATCTGCACATTTTTCGTAGGTATAATGATATAATGATTTTCAGTCTGTAAAGGTACGAACGTCAATTCTTCCAACTTGAATACAGCAGTCGGGCAAGTTTTGACTGTCTGTTGATTGTTAATTAATTCGATTCTACATTCGGGTGAATTGATTCTATTGTGGCTTGGTTGAGTTCTTTCACAAATGTGGATGATTGTCGTTCGTTTACAATATTTGTTTAAGTAGTAGCTATCGACAAAGGTGTATTGTTCTGAGTTGGTTAGTATTAAGTCAGTTTCTACTATAGGTGCGATAAATACAGAGTTTTGCTTGAAAGGTATCGGATAAATTTTTGTTTTTTTCCACTCGTTATCTTCTAAAAATGGTACAGTTATCGTATATATAAGTTTATTATCATTTGTCCATAATTTCAGTTTACTTAAATCTAGAATTAGTTGAAAGTTTTGAACTGAAGGTTCGATATGGTTACTCATAAAGTTTTGTTTCGTTATTTGGTCGAGTGTTGTTAGGAATTTTTTGGGTTCTATAATTTGCGGGCTTATGATTCCTTGTTTTCCTAATATGATAGTGTTAAAAATTTCGTCGATGTTGATATGGAGCTCCGATATGGTAGATTCAGTCTTAATTAATAAAGAGATCAATATTTCGTTTTTCTCGTTATGGTTTTCAATTTTGCGTATATCGTTGGTAAGGTTTTCGATTTGATTCGTCTTAGTGTTGTCTAGTACGTGTCTGATATGTGCGGTATGGTTACTAAGGATCGTTTTTATTTTGTTGTTGGAGTCAAACAATGTGTCGATATTTTTATTAATGAGCTCTAGGTCTTCTTCGTCAAGAGTTCCGAATAGAGTACCGAATACCGAACCTATGACTTTCAGTAGTCCGCGTTTGCTTCTATAGCGTAATAACAATTTAAGTTGATGCGTTAGGTTTTGCAGATGTCTATACTTGATTTTTAGATTGTTTATCCCTGGTATATAAGCGCAAGGTGGTTTGTATCGTCGGTCTATTAGCTCAACTACATGTTGTAATTTATTGATTTGATCGATTGGGTCGCTAAGGTCCACTATAAGGGTGATATCTACATTTTCATTGTTCAGATAGCAATCATCTACGTGTTCTAAGAAAACGTTAGCATAATTTAGTGGTCTTATTGCTAGATCGCTTTGAATGTATTCGAGAGTTAGAATTGCCTATGGTCGCCTTCCTGAAAAATGAGGTTTTACTCTGTTACCGTGGATTCTTTGCGTTTGGCTGTTGGAATATCCAATAAGATAGGTGGGTGGATTGGACGAGAGGATTTCAGCCGGTCCTAGCCATTCGTGATCTAGTTTGTTGGTTTTATGATCGTTATGTACCCATACTTTATCTTTTACTTGGAATATCGTTTGTGTTTTGATAATTTTTCGAATCTGATCTCTTTGATGTCGTTTTTTATTTGATTCAGTGATTTGTCTTGCTTTTGCTATATAGCCGTTATGTCGATTTTTCCAGAGTTTAAATAACTGATCTTTAGTTAGGATGGAGGTGTTTGATATTGAGGATGGCATGTTAGCTTGTCGTCCAAATGTTAGTTCAAATGGGGTATATCCGGTCGTTTCGTGTACTAAGGTATTATATCCCATGCATATTAGTTTTAAATTTTCGTCCCAATCGTTTTGTCGGTCGATCGTACAGGTTCGAATAAGATCTTTTACTACAGCATGTGTTCCTTCGAGAGATCCGTTAGATTGCGGGTGGAAAGAAGTGATTTTTATGTGTCGAATCTTGAAAGCCTCTTCAAATGTATCCATACGAAATTTACATACGAAATTTCGTCCTATGTCCGTGAGGATATTTTTCGGTGCAGAAAATATGTATACATAGTGATCCAAAAGTTCGTTAATGATCGAGTTGGCTGTTTGGTCTTTTAAAGGTATGAAAACTAGATATTTGGTTAATTGATCTTGGATAGATAGGATAAATTGGTTGCCTTGTTTGGTTTTGGTGAGAGGTCCGAATATGTCCATTGCGATTTTATCATTAGGGTTAACGAGTGTATCGGTTATTATGGGTTGCTCTTTGGCCCTGATACGGTTTAATTTTTCCCGTTGGCAGGTTTCGCAGTTTTGTATAAATTCTGTGACGTCTTGCTCTAAGTTCGTCCAATAATGGTGTTCTTGTATTCGTTTCACGGTGCGGTGTATACCTAAGTGTCCTACTATTTCGTTATGATTCTCGCGTAGTATAGTTTGTTTTTGTTCGTTATCGTAGTCTACTGGCGGATCTTGCCCAAATATCAGTTTAATTTGAGGGAATCTGGTTGTTAAAAACCTTAAAATGAGTTGAATGTTTACTTTTTCTAATGTGCTGAAGCTATTGTCGTTTATTCCTATATGCAAGTGTTCAGTGTGGTGTTTAATAAAATGTTTAGTTAATTGATGCAGCCAGTGCTGTTCGTTAAAGTCTCCTAATTCGGTCTTTGTAATTTGTTTAAAGTGTGGTCTGTTAGGTTTTTGAGTTATTGGAGCTGGGGTGATATTGGTTTTCCAGTCGATATATTCGTCATGATAATTCGGGTTTTCTAGATCGGATTGGATTTCTTCATTGGTGATAGGATACAATCGGGATAGAGCGTCTGCCGCTGTATTTTCCTTTCCTTTTTTGTATTCTATTTCACAATCATACTCCTCGAGTCTCAAGCGCCATTGCATGAGTCTCGATGAGGGATCCTTAACATTTTTTAACCATTTTAAAGCTTGATAATCACTTTGGTAGATATTGCCTTAGTCTTTTGATTGACCATACTATTGCTAGTAACTCTTTCTCGGTTGTGGAACAGTTTTTCTCAGGAGGATCCAAGGTTCGGGATATGTAACAGCATGGATGTCCGTCTTGGGAGAGTATTGCTCCTAATCCTTCGTTACTTGCGTCTGTTATTAATGTGAATGTTTTTTCAAAATCCGGGTATTGCAGGAGCTTCACAGAGTTTTTGTTTCAGTGTGTCAAAGGCAAGTTGTTGTTTATCAGTCCAGTGAAATGGAGTGTCTTTCTTCGTGAGGCCTGTCAGCGGTTTCGCGATTTTAGAAAAATTGCGTATAAATTTTCTGTAGTATCCCACGAGTCCTAAGAATGATTTTATGTGAGTCGCGGTTTTCGGTATTTTGAAATCTTTCACGGCCTGAATCTTTTTGGGATTAGATTTTACTCCTTCTTTTGTTACTACGTGTCCTAAATATTCTAACTCTGGTTTCAAAAATTCGCATTTGTCCGGTTGTATCTTTAATCCTAAATTTCGTAATCTATCTAACACAATGGCTAGATTTCAATTGTGCTCTTGGATAGTGCTTCCGAATATTATGATATCGTCTAAGTATACGAAACAGTTACTTCCTACTAATCCCCGTAGCGCGGTATCCATCATGCGTTGGAACGTTGCCGGTGCGTTTTTGAGTCCGAAGGGCATGCGATTATAGTGGAAATGACCTTGTGGGGTTGAAAATGCAGTATATTTTTTAGATTTTTGTTCCATGGGTATCTGTTGAAATCTTGACGGGAGGTCTAGGGCTGAGAAAAATTTAGCTTTACCTAAGTGATCGAGTATTTCGTCCGAATTCGGTAAAGGATACGCGTCTTGATCTGTTTGCTCGTTTAATTTTCTAAAATCTGTAACAATCCTCCATTTTTGTTTACCTAATACGTCTAATTTCTTTGGAACCAGCCAAATTGGTGCGTTATATGGACCGTCCGATGGTTCTATGATTCGTTTGTTTAGCATGTCGTTGATTTGTGTCTCAATTTCTTTTTTATGACATTCGGGCGGTCTGTAAGATTTGATGTTTATAGGTTTGTCTGTTTTGAGTGTGATTGTATGTTCGGTTAAGTTAGTGCATGGTAGTGAGTCTGTTTCCATGTTAAAGACGTCTAGGTAATTGATAAGGATTTTCTCAAGGGGTTCTCGAAGTTCTGGATCAATATGTTTGATATGTATTACTTGTGCAAATTTATTAATTTGTTTTAACCTATCGGGTTTTTCTATTTCGTTTGTAATATGACAGTTTTGCTTACCAGTGTTGATAAAGCATATAGTTATGGGCTTTCCTTCGATGTATTGCGTTGAAGTTAAAGTTTCGCCTGGTCCTATCTCGTTATCGGTGTTTTGGAATGGTAATATAATTTCGTCTAAGGTCAGTTTATCGTTAGTGACGTTATATCGGTACTTCGTAGGGAATGGGAGTCCGATTATTCCATCTTCTATTAGGGGAAAGTTGTCAGGAACTACGTGGAATTGGTACTTCTTGAGCATGTCTAAATTACAAATTTTGTCGCTGGTGTGTTTGTGATTTCCCATTAGGAAAGACTTTGGGCTGGAAGTTTGGACGTTCAGTGAAGTGTTTCCTTTCATTATATTTATTCCTGCTCCGGTGTCAATGAGAAATCTGGATCTTCTTCCGTCTTTTCGTTAGCAATAAGATTAATAATAATTTTCCTGTGGTGGTACAGTTGACTCTTGAAATGTTTCCTCTGGATTCTCCGCTGTTTGGTATACTCGAGGTGGGAATTTTCCTTGATTGCCTAATGGAAAATTTCGAGAGTAGCACATCTCGGCTGTGTGTTCGATTTGCGAGCACTTGGAACATTTTACTTTCGTTCGGTTATCTGACGGTTGGTTAAAACCTTGTGGTTGTAGATCAATAGCAGTTCGTTTAAATACGGGCGGAGTGTTATTAGATTGATTCTTTGACTGATTCTGACGGTGAACAACACGATTTGATTCTCGCAGCCATTGTTCTTTGTTGGCTGATAATTGTTGAGCGTAATTCAGGTTTTTTGGATCGCTAGCTACTACTAACTGTGATATTTCGTGCCGTAAATTGAGTAGATACGGTTTTAATGTTTCGCGTTCTTCAATGTCCATGGCTACGCGTCGTTCAACCGGCGTGCGGTTTTCGTTTTGGACTGCATAATTTAGTTCGTTGAGTTGTTGTCGGAATCTAGAGTTGAAAGATTGTACGATTTCTGTCATTCCTTGTCTCAAATTTCTCAAGTTATCTTTGCAATTGCTAACGGTGGTTGGGGCTGACACGTTTTGTCCTAGGCACAAATATAGGTCTTCAAATGAGTTAATCTTTAAATATCTTATATTCCTTTTCGCGCTATCTGTCATATTTTCGGTAAGTATGAGATCTAATAGGAAATCTCTAGCACTTGCCTTGCACCTGGCTCTTGCGTTGCGAACTGATAAAATAAAATCTTCAACGCCTACGTCATCTCGACCCCGTAGTGTCTCGATAGTGCGTATGGCCTCTCCTGCTCGGAGTCCTTGTTCTTCTCCGCAGTAGTTTCCTTGTCTAGTCGTAACGTGACTCATTCGTTGTCTTTGTGACGTGTTTGGTCCGTCGATTTCGTCATCTGTCATGTTATCGGCACCGGTTTCTAAGTGGGTGCTTATCTTGCATGGTCGGTTTTAGTGTCGTGTTTCACTCCTATACTTTCGGTAAGGTCACGTATTTCCTTAGCCCGGTTTCTATAACTAGTTTCCGTAAATTCTTTTATTCTGTTAATATTTTGCTCAGTGTTACTTCTAAAATTTTCGAACTCGTGAGTTAGACTTTGAAGTTGTTCGAGGATAGTAGCGATTAATTCGTTTTGTTTTGCCGTACTCATGTCAGTTGGATTCATCTTGATAGATTATTTTCAGAAGAATCACTATCTTCAGAACGTATTTCGGGTTTACGGTTTCGATAATGTACGAAAGCCAGCTTACCGAGATTCTTTGTAGATCCTACTTTTGATCAAGGAGGTGACAATGGTCCTTCGCTGTAGAATCCGTAGAAGTACCGTTGAAGTTTCCTCTTGATGCGATGAATGGATCTTGGCAGGATCGCCAATTTTGTCACGTCGGGGACACTAGAAATCACTAAACCGATAGATCGCCGGTAATCTCGCGTCGCAGTTTGAACGTTTCACGAATAAGGTGAAGGAATTGAACTTCATATAAGATGATGGAAATTTTATTGTATAAATCCAACAGAGTGACGGTTCAAAGAATTATAACAAAATGCGAGCGCTAATTTTTAAGGGTTTTTATAGTGAGGTTTTAGTCCCTTTGGAGGGGTTATTGTCGGATGTATATCAGAGGCGGTTATTCAGTCACTGTTTTGTTATTGTTTCGATAGCTATGGCATGCAGGAAGTTTTCGTCTACTTGATTACTATTTCGGAGCGGGTGGCCCTCTTGAGCGTGTGACAATAGTAAAGATAATTATTTATTGGACAGCATGAATAAGGAAGAGTTAAAAAGTAGAGAAGATGAAAATTGTTCAGAATTTAGTTGGCCGTCCGTTTATGGCACGGGCAGGCCCATTTCCCTCATTAGGAAATTTTGAATTACCGAACTTATTACTGAATTTAAAATCACCAATGCATTTGTTTCAAAGTAGTACATGTCCACGAACTTGTCAACCTTAAGTCAGTATAAAATCCATTTACCGTTTCTCACAAAAGGCTTATTCGAATCAACAACTGACACGTCTCGCGTGTGTCTTTTGTTTGAGATTTTACAACTAGAGTGACGCGGCCACGAGCCAGGGATTCAAAGCGACTAATGGAGAAAGCCACGTAAATTTGTGGCCATTCAGTGGCCATTCATTCATTATAACCGTGAATCGTTGGAAACGTCCTTCGGTTAACACTCGCTAATAACATTAGCGTGACCACGTGGCTCGAGTTTACGTTCTACAACGACGATACACGTTAATGAGCCGATTTATTGACGTCACTTTACAACGTGATTCCTATAGATTATCATGGTAACCGTGTGCTGCCGAAGAGACGCCCGCTATCATGCAGAACTGCTTCCTCGGCTAACATGCGACAAAAGTGTCAATGCAAATGATGAAACGAGCCCCTTGTTCGGAGCTAGAGGTTTTTCGAGACGGTTCGCTAGGTACCGACACAAATAATAATATCCTCATGATCGCGCCATTTAAAAATTTCCATAACAACCGGGACATGTCCGTGAATTCTTTTCGTCCGCCGAAAAGGATAAAAGCGCAGAAAATCACGGTGGTAATTTGCTTGAGGAATAATTCGAAACATTTCCGTTAGATCCGAAACAAAATAAGCAGCTGAAATGGTAAACAATGTATGCAAGAAATGAAGATTTCTTAATAGAGAACACGCATTTGCAGTTTTACCATCCAGAGTGACTCATAAATTTTTTATTTTTTATCTTATTTATATTTTTATTATAATAACAGCGTTTTACTTCCTCTTTAGGATGATACTGTAGGTTTGTGGTAACAGTTCGTAATTTTTGGAGCAACATATCCTAATTGTTTTGAACGATTTTTGCTTAGGAGAAAAGGTTGTTTGGATTCCTTTGATGTACTAATTCCAACCGTGACATTTTACTTTGCTTCGTGATCTCAAATGATGAAGTCATCGTGTTACAAAAAGATTAAACTCGTCTTTCTTTAACCGCAAACAAGTATGTTATATAATATACGTTTCTTTGAATCCTATGAAATCACCATGTAATCTGTGAACATACAAAGCCCGTTTTTTTCAGCGTCTTCTTTCGTCATATATTTAAAACATTATTTTCAGCATAGACTAAATAGTGTAAATTAGCAATTCTTTCGATTACTTTACGATACACAAAATATCATACAATAACCTTTTTTTATTACAAATTCTTGCACATAATACACGGTATACGCATAAAATGGGATCATAAATAATTTTCGACTTCACTACTATACACTTAGATTTACATAAGTATACATATACCCTGTATATCCTCTACGTCTATGAAATATCACAACCTAGGAAACGTACGCCATTAATTTCTATGACACTTTGGCATTTCCTAGGCAACTTATCAATTCCACCTTGTGAAGATCTTGGATTCGCAATGAAAAATATTTCGAATGTGAAAAAAGAAGTCGAAAATATAGAATAAAAATTTTTCGTTTGAAGCTTTGTTTTCAAGAAAATCGACTTTAAATTTTCAACTTTTGAACTTTTTTTCAAAAGAACCATATTCGCCGAGGGTTCGTTCTGCTCTTTGAATAACACGTCTGTCAGGATGTCGACGATTTGGATACCAGTGTCTGTAATGATCAGCTGCGGCTGATGCGTTAGAACCACACGCACCTAACGAAAGTATCATGTCCGTATATTCCGATTGCTGTATGTAGACATGATGGTAGACTAATAGTTACTGATAGTGGATAGCCATAAAAGTCGGATAGTAAGTTAATAGGTAGGAAAACACTTCGGTCACATTGGAAGTGTTCATCAACATAACGTCAATCGAGACAACGATCTACAGTGAGATCCGTTATAACGAGACGTGATAAAGTGCACGCGTACCGAGCAAAAATTCAAAGTTGATTTTTACGAAAACAAAACCTCAACCGAAAAATTTTTATTCTATATTTTCGACTTCTTCTTTCGCGTAGAATCACCCCCTTTCCGCTTGTACCACTAGTTACAAACCACCCTGTATATTGTCAACGATCCAGCAACTTCAATATGATACAAGGTTACGTATGTGGAATGACAAACTACGAATGAGTACGACCTGAGACTCGGTTCGTGTTGAAGACTGTGATAATATATCTTCTGTCAATTGATTGTCTTCGACATGTCAATTCTGCTGACTTGACTTCTGACTCTTGCTGTTCCTGGAACTGTATTTTAACTCGAGCTGGTTTTAACTGACTGTTCGCTCTTATGTTATTACGGAGGAAAGCTCGGTATGGGTGTGTCCTTTGAACGAAGAACGCGAATTCGTTGTTCACACTTTTCGTCCGGAAAGGGGGTAACGATCCGTAATGTCCATTGGTTACGACCTACATTAATGAATAATGATAGGAGGAGGAAATGTCCTACCAACGTTGCTAGTGGGTATCATTGTTCATGGGAAAAACCGGCTTTTCCGTTAGGCAACTACCCGCTTTTGCCCGTAATTTGTACGAACGTATAATAAATCTAAGGACTTTTCTAAGAACCAGCTATAAACCGATAACACTTACAGGGTTAATAAACTAAAAGTTTAAGTTTATGGTGGGTCCTTGAGGTTACTGAGGGTACGCGGTGAGGACCTGCACACATCTGGCCTCTGATGTGGATTGACGTCACAATGGCTTCGGGCCTTTCAGTTATAGGGCCTTCCATTTCATTATAGTTATAACACTGCTAGCGTGCGGATCTGGACCAGCTCAAATTACATTTTTTACTTATACTTACACTTCTGTATTAAAATATATTTTCGACTTTACAATTTATCCACGCGTTTCTCTATCTATACGTCTAATAACCTCAACAAAAACGTTATATGAAATTGTAAATTTCTATAGAAAGATAAGGGAAATCTCGAACCGTGTTTAGTTGCTATGTAAATGTTCTTTGTCACGCTGGCGTGTTTATTGAGAGAATGTTAAATAACACTATGGAAAGGTATCGCTAATTACAGTAATTAGGTACATAGACAACGGTTGTTCTGTGGTATCCGATCATTATTTGGCGGAAACATGATGAAATAATTATGAAGTGGTATGTACACTATTGGATACTTAATATTCAATGAAATATGCCATTAGCTCCTTCTTGTGTTGTTTGATGTCACCAGATGGGCCGCAGACGAGTCACTCTTTGAAATATTCATCACGGTTAATGCGCCAGAAATGAGCATGTCACACGATTTGCAAGCTTATGAAATTTCATGAGTTACTCCTGTCGTTATCCAATTAATCAGAAGAAAACATCATCGATGTCAAAATATTACAAATATCCTTCCATGTCTACAATTTTCTTTAATCCATGATACATTTCCATGATATTGAAATACCTAATTACCTATTCCTACATTCTTAAATCACTTACTTTATTAAGTTAGTTTATAAGTTTTTTTATATTACTCGATTATCTTTAATTATTAAATTCTAAAACGGACTTTCGGTTTGGTGCGAGGCAAGGGCAACACGTGGACGGAGTGCTCTGTAGAAAAAGTGAAGTGTGAGGGGAAGAAGGAAAGGAAAGCGCGAAGTAACACGAAGAGAGGAAAGATAAAGTGCAAACACACGAGGAGGAAAGAAGGAGAGGTGAAAGGAAGAGAAACAAGGGAGATTTATAAATAAGAGAATCCAAGAAAGGAAGAGGTTAGGCAGACAGAAGAAAATCAAAAATTTGGGCAAAGAAATAACAGATGGCGACAGTAAGAGGTAGGCCGCGGAACACAGACAAGGCGGGAAACAAAGAAGAATCTAAAAACACACTAGAAAGATACAGCTGGACGGAAAAGGAGAAATCAACCAGGGAGGAAGGAAGGGAGGGAGCGACAGAAAAAGCGGAGAAAATGGAAAGAGGAATAGAAGCTAGGACAAAAGAAATAATAGGAATGTTCGAAAAACAACTGGAGGAGTTGGCGAGGGCGATGAAAGAGGAAATAAAAAGGGAAATAAAAGAGGAAAGAGAAAAAAGAGAGAGGGAAATAAAAGAGGAAAGAGAAAGAAGAGAGAAGGAAATGAAGGAGGAAAAAGAAAGAGGAGAGAGAGAGAGGGCAAGAGAGAGAGAGGAGAGAGAAAGAGAAAAAGAGCAGTGGGAGAGAGAAAAGAAGGAGTTAGTAGACAGGATCAGAAGACTCGAGGAGGAGCGGGAAAGGGAGGAGAGGGAAAAAAGAAGGAATAACATAGTAATCAAGGGGGTGGAATGGAAGGAAGGAGACAAGGAAGAAGCTGTAAACGA